>NW_017732023.1:25171-94758 GCF_001890085.2 Hipposideros armiger | reverse complement strand
AGGGAAGGGGAACAGACAAGTTGCTGTCCTTTTGTTCTTCAGTCTAGTTGTGGAGGACGTCGCTTCACTGGCCCTTGTTGGTATTATCATTGCGCTCTTCCTGAGTGAGGCAGTCGCTCACCAGCCCTTGGACAGCTGCTCATGGCGGCTCACGGCAACTCACAAAAGCACATGCCAGCTGCCGGCCAGCCCCACTACAACCTACGCCATCGCCCGCAACTCACAGCAGCCCAGCTCCAGGTCGAGCCGTCATTCGCCATCTTAGCTGTAGAGGGCGCAGTGTCACTGGCCCTTTATGGGGCTCCACTGCTCACAGCAGGCATCCCAAACCAAGTTTCAACCAATGCACCACTCGGCTGGACCATACAAGGAAACTTGATCCTTTATTTAAAAGGTGGGTAACAGAATTTAGATGAGATTAGTCAGAGTGCATCAACAGACAGGCAGATAGATACCTACTATTTTGAGTTCACTAGCTAGCATTTTTTACATTTTTAGGTGATTGATCCACCCTAAATTTGCTTCAAAAGACAACATCCCTTCTCATATTGATTACAATAACTATAATAACCAATCAACACCCACATGATAAAACTACTCTCTAATGCTGGTGAACAATTGCTGAATTCCAGTGACCTGCTTTTCTTTAATGAAGAAAACCATGTTAAATTTTTAAAGGTGTCCTCAAATTGCCTGAATCCCTCTTGCTTTCCAGCCTGGAGGGGCTTTATGAGTCATAGTGATAACTGCATACATGGAACCTTTTGTAAATGAATTATTAAAAGGTAGAAGCCTCAACCACAGAACAAATGCTGCAGATAAGACAGAGTGTTACAGATTGCACCTGATCCCTCCTTGACTCATCTTTAGCACTACTTTGATTTGTACTTCTGGATAGGTGTGGTACTTTTCACTTACTATGTAATAAATTGTCACAAATCTAGTGGCTTAAAACAACACATATATTTATCTCACAGTTTAGCGCGTCAGAAGTTTGGGCAACTTTTAACTGGGTCCTTTGTTTACCATCTCACAGGCTGCAATCAAAGTGTCAGCCAGATTGAGTTCTCATCTGAAAGCTTGACTGGGAAATCATCTACTTCCAAACTCACTCCAATTGTTGGCGGAATTCCTTTCCTTGTGGTTGTAGGGCTGAGGGTCCTGGGTTCTTACCGCTTGGAGTCTGAACAGTCCCCTCAACTCCATTCTCAAGTCTGACCATTTGCTCTCATACTAGTCTCTTGTCAGGCTGCCATTTTTACTCCTCTCCACCTATCAAAATCTGGCCAACCCTTCTGGGTGCATCTTCAGTCCCTGTAACTCCTCTCCTTTGCTCCAGTGATCTCAAACCTGGCTGTATAATAAAATCTCCTGGAATTTTTTTTTTTAATTAATGTCCAGATGCCAAGCATGCCTATTTAATGGGTCCAGGATGGAGCATGGGCACTGGAGTTTTCAAAGAGGTCCCCAGGTGTTTCTAATGTGCATCAAGGTTTGCAGACCACTGAATTCCATTCAACTTGAATCATTAGATTCCATTTTGTAATTTAATTACATTTCTATGTTTAAATGTCTCCGTTTAAAATGAAAAGGTCTCTTGTTCTTCCAATTGTGGATACTTCTTTGCTCATCTGGTCAAGAAGGCCTTTTCATCTTTAAAATATAAAACAGATTCAGTTATCTTGAGCTTATATATAATAAGGGAGAGTATAACTTTGGGGCATGGGGTTGAGACCATCTCTTACTGTTAAATAGTCACCATGTGTAAAGAATATCAAACAAAGCCTTACTTTCCAGCAAAGTAGGGGTTAACTGTGTGATGGGATTTAAGGAGTTCTTGGCAGGTCCTCTGATTTAAATATTTGTTTCATTCATGGTGCCATGTTAACCAAACTTCTGTCATTAGAGATTCATTTATTTGGATTAAGCTTTCACCTTTTTAGGAGCTTTTCATTAGTCATAAATAATCCTAGAAGGATTCATTAAGACCTTTCTGTGAAACAGCTCACCAGGTCACTGTTGCTTGTGACAAGAGGAGTCACATACAATTACCATTTATAACAGCCTTTATTCTGTCTCCTTGTCTAGATTGTGCTCTCTGTAAAAGCAGGGTTGTGCTTGTATTAACTACTACATGCCCGGCACCTAGCTCAGTATCTGGCACAAAGCAGACTCACAGTATTTTTTGAACGAATGAATAAACACACTTGAGCAGAACTGTGGACATAATGAGTCATGAATCCCCAAAGAAGGGAAAGAGAATGAAAAATACAGAATTCTTGGAGGAAAAATATTATGATGTCATAATTTTTCTAGAGGTCTGAGGCTCTGTACATCTCACAGAGAAAGTGCATTAAAGACAATTCACCAATAGTTCCATTATGAGGCTGTTGACTTTTTGCTTGGATTTCATCCCATCTTTCTTTTTCAATAGTATAATAATATGAACAAATCAGAGCTGCCACTTATTGAGCTTTTACTAAGAACTAGATATTGTACTAATTATTTAGGTAATTTCATTGATCCTCCCAATAACTCTATGAGGAAAGTATTTTCATTACCAAATTCCAGGTGAGGAAACCTAAGCTTACAGGGGATATATAAATTGTGCCAATCAAATGGCAGACATGGGATTTGAGCTACAACCTGTCTGATACCATGCGGTTTCACAGGCTCCTGGTGCTCCTCTTCCCATGTTTTCCCCACCTGATCACATGCCCTTTCTTTTTCTTCCTGTTTCACACAGTCACACATACACATGGGACATGAGGATGCAGTTTACCCTGTCTGAATGTATGCTGACCTGGAGAGGTCTGAGTTAAGAGGATCAAGGCAATATTCCAACAATGGGATCAATGCATCTTTTGGAATTGTGCACAAAACCCACAGAGTTTCTCAGCAGCCAATATGTACAGGAAAATATGTTGAGGTCTTAATATATCTTGTCCCTCAAGGAAATAAAAAGAGATCTCCTACATTGATAAGGAGACATAGAATCTAAAGGAAAATATTATCAGGCCCTATTTTACATCCAATGCAGAAGAATGATGACAGTCAAAAGCATGATCAAAATGCAATTTAGTATCTCTAATTTAGATGGCACAATACATATCAGGGAGGTCTTGTGCAGTAGCACTTGCTGAGGAGCGGGAAAAGTGTAAGTAGGCCTCCATGAGCAAAGCTTGCTTGAAAGGCTATGGAAAAAGCAGAGTATGAGGATACAAAGAGAAGAGAATATAAAGGAGGCTCTTTTAATATGATCATCTCTAAATGTCACTTACTTCAATTAGATACTTAAAGAAGAGCTATCTCTCATATAAAGATTATATTCTCTATTCAGTGACTGGAGGGTGAGTATCCTAGAACCCTGATTCTGGCTATTTTCTCAGTCCTACAACTGTAAGGAGTGGAATTCTATCAAAGACCTGAATGATCTTAGAAGTGAATCCTTCTCCTGACCCTTCAGGCAAACACCCAGCTCAGTCTTGTTTTAGCTTTATGATATCCTGAGCACAGCATCAAATGAAGCCCACCCAAACTTCCAACCTACAGAACTGTGAGTTAATAAAAGAAAGTTGTTTTAAGTATAGTTAGTAGTAATTTGTTATGCAGCAGTAGAAAATCAATACAGCAGCTGTGACTATATTGACTATTGTAGCTTTCCTGAGAATCTAATTCTTTTCTCCTCCAGGACAACATCCTAACTGTCTGTGGTTGAGGCAGGCCATTTGACCAATGAAAAGTTGAAGCAGCATGTGTCACTTCTGAGTTTGCATATTTAATTAGTTTTGCCAGACATTGTATGCCTCTCATTTTTATGCCACAGGGATCTTGGAAGCTTATGATAAAATGAAGTCTCTAGTAGCCTGGGTCCTTGATTGATGCAATGAGCAGAGATTCACTGCTGACCTCAGTTAGATATTTAGTGAGAACAAGAAATAAATTTGTGCTATGATAAACTCCTGAGATTTGGGGTTGTTTTGTTACTTTAGGATAACCTGATCTATTCTTTATAGCACAGAAATTAAAATATTAAAGAGACGTAAGTGAGGAGGAGGTGGGGGACAGATTTTAAAGAGAGAAAGTAGGGCCGGCTGAGTGGTGCGATGGTTAAGAACTGGTTTGGGATGCCAGAGGGCCCCGGTTCAGATCCCACATATGAGGGCCAGTGACACTGCCCTCTACAGCTAAGATGCTGAACAACAGCTCAACCTGGAGCTGGGCTGCTGTGAGTCTCCAGTGATGGCATAGGCTGCAGCCTCTGTGGCACGTACATATGGGCTACTGTGTATAGCCAGCAGCCAGCATGAGTGGCCATCCAGAAGCCAGCGACTGATCTGCCTCACCCGGAAAGAGCGCAATGATGGTGCCAACTTGGGCCGGTGAAGCAACATCCTCCACAGCTAGACTGAAGAACAAAATGACAGCAACTTGTCTGTTCCCCTTCCCCCAATTCCCCAGCACTGTTCCCATGCCCCCAATTCCCCAATAAAAATCTTTAAAAAAATAAAAAATAAAAAAGTAAAGAGAGAAAGTAAGTCTCTCTAGATGGGTGACATTGAGCAGGAAACCAAATGAAGGGATGGAGTCAATGTGTGAAGATGAGGCGAGAACATTCCAAGCACAGAGAACAGAAAGTGGAAAAAGCCTAAGAAGTTAGCTTGGTAAGTAGGAGAAACAACATGGAGAGTGTGTCTAGAGTATAAGAATCAAGAAGTAGGAAGAGGTCAAGTCACATAGGCTTATATAGGCCATGGTAAGGGATTTGTATTTCATTCAAAATATGTTAGAACTCCATTCACATGGTACATATGACAAGCAGCAGAGAACACCAATCATGATAGGTGAGTTATGCAGTAGTAACAGAAGACTATCTCAGGGGCTTAAAGCAATAAAGACTTTGCTCATGAGCGCACTGTGTGCCCATTGTGGGTTTGCTAAGGAGTACTCTCTGTGGTAACCACCACTATCCTCACTATAGGACCCAGGCTGATGGAGTCACTGAACATGCTAGACTCTGTGGCAGTGGGGAGAGTATATTCTGGAGGGTCTAGAATCAGCAATTAAATGCTCCAACTCAGTAATGCAGGTGTCACTTTGACAACTTACTCATCATGACAAGCCACATAACCCCACCCACCCACAAGAAGGCAGACCTCCCATGTATCCAAAGGGATAGTGGGACAGTGTGGTCAGTGGGTAGTACTAATGACTACCACAGAAGTGACTTGATATGATTCATATTTGTAAAACATCTTCTTGGCTGTTATGGGGAAAATATATTATGGAGGCAAGAGCAGACGCAAGAATATCGGATTAGAGGCTATTTCAGTTACCCATTAAAAGCATAATGGTGGTATGGAGATAGGGGCAGATGGAACCTTAGACTGAGGAGGGCTCCGGGTGGATGACACGTGGCCTCCTTCCCCACCATACTCTGGCACAGCCTGTGCGGGCTTAGCTTGCGTGTACTTGAGTTAGGATGGAAACTCAGGGCAGCCTGGTTAAGAGCTATGACTACCTACCTCCTCAAGTCCCTGCTGGTGGGTGACAGCTATGCAAACAAGAGATCCTGGAGAGCGTGCAGGACTGCGCAGCCGAGTACCGCATACACTTACAGCAATGGAATAAGACGACCACCTTTCTACTAGAGCTCTCGGACAGGCTGGGCCAGGGGAGGTTCTGCACCATCTTCAAGTCCTACTCCAGGGGATGCAAGGGACTTTCCTGGTGTATGACATTACCATCTGCTGGTCCTTCCATTTCATGGACTGGTAGATCATGGAAATACACGAGCATGCACGGGGCGGAGGAAGGAGGCGGGACAGGGAGGTCTCCCTGGATCCTGGCTGGGAATCAGCTGCACCTGGTCTTCAAGCGGTCCGTCCTCACAGAGCAGGCGTGCGCCTGCCTGTGCAGAGAAGAGCTGCAGGACTTAAACGGTTCACAAAGCTGTGCATCGAGTCCTTTTACGTCACCTAGTCCTTCATGGTGCTCGTGCAGCACCGCATGGAGAAGATCAAGAAGGACCAACAGAGTGTTGAGCCTGCAAAACCTCTGCTGCCGGGCCATCGTTTCCTGCACCCCCGTGCACCTCATTGATAAGCTTCCTCAGCCCATCACCATCAAGAGCCACCTCAGGTCCTCCTTGATGGCCAATGGCGTTCATGACGCACAGGTGCTCTTACTTACTGGCGAAAAGGTTCTAGGCTGAGGGAAGCAAGCCTCAAGAGGTCCAAGTCCATCTTCCCCCAACCTGTCCCAGAACTGCCTGCAGAGCAGCTAGCTGCAAGATTTCCTAGCCATGCAGGCAGGGTGCCTCCAGGTCCAGATGCAGTCTGGGAGGGCTCTTGGGGAATGCTCCTCGACCAGCTGCGCCAGTCACTGTGTGCAGGGAAGACTTCGGCCACACAGCCCCTCCTTGTAGGCGTTGGGACGCACCTAGTGGACTTGGTGGTCTCAGCCGAAATGAACTCCACAGTGGGCCAATGTGCTGGTGCTGCGTAGATCGCCGAACGAACAAGCCTGGAACCTCGAGGTTTGGCCGTGAAGTGGAAAAGAGGCACCTTAACCCAGCCTGGCCGCCAGTGGGTGGTCCCGGGGGACCCTAGAGACCTGACTTGCCTTTATTATTTATATAGAAGACGGTTCACCCTTTTGGGCATTTTTAATGGGCCAGCAGGGAAACCTCCATGTAAACAAGTGAACAAGTTGTGAACCCATCTCAGCTGTGGAGATGAACTTGGGATATTTGGAGAGGGAAAGGATTGGAGACAAATACCAATTCCTTTGTTTTGTCTTGGGTTTTCTTTGTTTGTTTGTTTTTTAATTGGCATTTCATTTTAAGGTTGATCAAACACAACTTTTGTGAGGGATTGGGAATGAGAAAGAAGTTTTGGCATGAACGCCTGGGTAAATTAAGCTGTTTATTGCTAGCAGAATATTGATGGTTAAGAGTTGGATTTGAGATGGTGGTGAGAATCTAAAGGCTTACTTTTTGTTAATTTTCAGTGCCTAGGTTTACCAAACTGAAGCCCAGGGGGAAAACTGAGGATACATATATCCGAGAAATCACCATGAGACCATCTAAGAATTGAGTTTTGTAGAGAACATAAGAGGACAAAGGACTGCACTCTTGGGTAATGAGGGTGAAAGGTATGTTTTATTATTAACTAAAAAGTGTTGGAGACTAACAATGCATTTGTATTATGATGGGAAGTTGGTGATGCAGGGAAGATGTGGAGTAACTGCAGGAGCAAATTCCCTGAGAGGGAGAGAGGAATTAGAACACAATGAATGCAAACTCACTTCAAAAAGTATAACATGCCAATTCAGGGACATTGTAGTAATACGAGTAAATTATGCCCTCTAGAAAGAAAAACTCAGTTCTGACCTTAAATTGTCAGTGATAAACTCAGAGAAAAAAGCATACAGTGCATTAAATATTTTTGAGAGATGACTTCAAACAACCCTAAACTTTATACAGCTTGGGGCATAGCATCAACATGATATAATTTATATTGGGAGGACTAGCTGATTTAGTGACCCTAAAATTCCACGTAAAGAGTGCCAACTTCATTGCTAATGTCCTTGTAAGATTGTTCTGCCGGGCTCAAATTAGAAACTCTCCCAAGATTCCCTTCAGTTACAAAACAAAGAAATATGCTCTTATCAATATGCATAATTATGTGAAAACAATCAGCTTGTCTTTTGGAAATTTATGGTAACCGCATTTTACTAGTGCTCTCCTGGGGTTTCAGCACAGCCTCTCTGGTTCCTGGGCTGTTTCTCTCCTCCCACATAGCTACAATTCTATATAAAGGGAATTATACTCATCCCCCATCTCACTCCCTACCCTACTGCTGTATGGTAGCAGCTTTCACTATTTCTAAAAATGTTATTATTCCAATGTCAATATTGATCACTGTATTAGTCTAGTAAGTTTCCATAACATATCACAGGCTGGGTGTCTCAAACAACAGAAATTTATTTTCTCACAGTTTTCAAGGCCAGAAGTACATGATCAAAGTGTGGACAGAGTTGATTTCTCCCGAGACCACTCTACTTGGCTTGCTGGTGGCTGCCTTCTCTGTGTGTCCTTACATGGTCTTTCCTCTGACTGGGTGCAAGCCTAGTGTCTCTCTTCTTATAAGGACATCAATCCTATTGGACTAGGACCACCCCCTCCTTAAGAACTTACTTAACCTTAATTACCTCTTTAAGTGCTGTATCTCCAAAGTCAGAGTAGTGGCTAGGACTTCAGCGTATGAATTTCAGGGACACACAATTCATTCCATAGTAATCATTTTTCTAATAAATTTGATGGCAATTCTGGCTTTACTTGAATAATGTAGTTTATTTCATACTTTTGACAACTCCTTCCTGACAAAAATTATTTTTGGTCTGCCTCAGTTTCCATAACGCTACCCTTTCTGGATTTTTCTCATTTCATTGGCCATGCCTCATGTTTCCATCCTAAATTCTCTTCCCACACCTTTTCTTGATTGTTGTTAATTTCTAGTCCCAGTCCTGGGCACTCTCCCTATCCAATTTAGAAAGATTTCACTATACAGTGTTAATCACATCATAGCTCAAACATGATCTGCTTACTACTGATACACACTTTTATAACTCTAGTCCAGACCTTTTCTTGAGTCTCAGAATCACATGTATTCACTTTCTATTGAACACCCCTAGAATCTATTGAACATTTCTGACTAGGATAGACACGTGAGCTCAAAAAACAGTAGACATTCAATACATATTTGTTGAGTTCATTCAATTCACTCATTCATTCATTCAAAAATATCCATTGATCCTTTGCTAAATAGTAGGCATTATTTTAGGTACTTGGAATACATCAGTGAACAGAAGAGACCGAAATCCTTGTCTTCAAGGGGCTTCCATCATAGCACATAACACACAATGGTCAATAAACATACTAAAAAAGTTTATACAGTATGATGAAAGGTGTGAAGTGCTAAGATTAAAGAAAAAGTAGAGTAAGGTAAGGGGGATCAGGGATTGGTCAAAGGGGAAGGTTGAAGGATTAAATTAGATGGTCAAGGGAGGTTTGAAGATGGTGAGTGAATAAATACAACTGTACTACAGGCATCTCAAATATAATAATTCCAAAACCTCTTTTCGACCCATCTCCTCCCTAGAATTCCCAATGTGATTGCCATTCATTTTTCTACTAGGATAACCATATAAATTTATTCACCAAACTGGAATACACTAGAGAATAAAAGGATGGTACTGCAGGCTTTAACCAGTATAGCCCTAGACAAACTTGGATGTTTGGATGTGTGGGTGACAAGCTGTCACCACCCCGCAGAAACCTGCCAGTTATCCTTGCTTTCTCTCACTCCCACATCCCTCTCTTCTGCCCCCCGCCCCCCATCTGCTCTCAGTAGATCACCACATCCTTTTGATAGTACCTGCAGAATATTTCTTCTTCTCCATTTTTACTACTGCTGTCTTAATTCAGAACCTCAGGATCCCTCACTAAGATAGACACATGACCTCAAAAATGTTCTCTTTGTCTTACCATCTGTTCCCCCTCAAATCTCTTCCCTATACCTTAGACAGAATTTTCTTAAATAAAATCTAGTCCGGACATTCTCATTTAAAAAGTTCTTCAAGAGAAAGAGAGGAGTGAATGGCTTGAGTAGAGATCCCGTGCATAGGCTGACAAGAGCAGGCTCCTTCTGGTCCCGAGCACCCTCTTTTGTCACCCATCATCTATCTACCCATGATGTGTAGGAAAACCTTGGGGTCCTGATGCAACCTAGCCCTGCTTAATGCCTTCCATGAAAGGTAAGAAGAGGGGGGAATCAGCAAGTTTATCTCTGAAATCCACAATTTCTGAAATTTCAAGTATAAAACTCACTGCTTCACAAAGATTAAATACCCATTATTGTCCTTAAGATGTGGGAAATTAAAAATATATCAGATCTCTCTATATTCCCTATTTCAGCCCAAATGAATCCAATTAGGTTTCACTGCAACCTATAAAATACTCTAGGCCTATTTCCTCTTTAAATTGATTATAAATGTTGATGCTCTTAAGTATAAGTGCAAATTAATCTAGGGAATTCCATGGAATTTTATTTCTTAATTAAGCAATTTAAACTAAATTACTTAACTAAAATGACTACTCTGGCTTCTAAGATTGTTCAAGGTCAGACCAATATAATCAACTGTAACATAGTGATTTTTCACTCAACATAAACCTTTTCATGGAACTCATTTCACTGCTTTGGACTTGATGGAGAGGACAGTTTGCACTCTTGAGCCGGATGACCTCTAGAGACTAGACCAAGATTATAGAAGCAAGACTAGGTGACGACACTTAGGGCAATTGGAGGAGTTTCTGGAAAATAGAAAGGTGGTTTCCATTAAACTGAGAAAGGAACTGGGGGCTTAGACTGTCCAGAAATTAAACTTTCTACTGATATACATCTGGCAATGCTCCAGTGAGCACAATCCATTTGGCCAGCCAGATGGACTGGTCCTGGCACCTTTTCAGTCTCATGCACAAAAGCACTTCAGCCTGTGGTAGAAAAAAAAATCTCCAAACAAAAATATACATAGAGAAGACTTTAGCGTTGTGGTTAAACAATGGGGAGAACTCGTGGTCTTACAAATGAGGTTTCCACAACATTGTCTGTGCATTTCACACCTTCCAACTGTTGCCTTTTTTCCTTGATTTTTAATAGCTTATTTATCATGGGTGAAGGATGAGATTGCTTATCTTAGGCTGCATGCTTTTGGCAGAAAACCTTTATAATGCTCAGTTCCTCTCTCCTGGAAGAAAGAAGGTGATTTCTAGCCTTTTTCTTAGAAAAAAATGCTAAGTAATACCAACAAAGAACGTTGAAAAGAAGCTACACTGAAACATATCATTTGAAAATGCAAACTTCTATATTGTTGATTATCAAAGGGACTCAGGCTAAAAGGATGGACTCATCAAATAAAGTGTTCTTTCTTATTTAGGAAGACTAAATTTTTTTTTTTACTTTTTTTTTTACTTGCTAATATCATGAGCCCAATTCAAGTCCCCCATTATCTTGAGTGGGAATTATCTTCTGTCAGTCAAACTGTGCATGAGAGTTGAAGTCCATTGATCATCCTTCAGTTGAACTGCCATGACTACTCAATTATCATGGCCTGTTTCCTATTCCTGAAGTTATATTCTTGGATGAGGGCATGACATTCACCGAGCAGTCTAAGCATGCTTCCTCCTTCCTCACCCAGAGATTGCTGAGGGAGGAATGCAGAGATAGAAACCCACTCTAAGCACCCATCCCAAGTTATGCCTTTTGTAATTATGGACTTCTGAAATTAAATATATATTTTAACTCAGTAATCAATAGGTTATTGGGGGGCAGGCATTGGAGGCTGTGAAGTAAATAAAAATATGTTAATGTCTTTTACTTACTGAACTTTTTATCAAATAATTTTTTTTATTCAGGTATAGAGATTCAGCTAAAACTTGAAATATAGTTTTTCCTTTTTTCTCTCTTTCCCTTCTCTTCCTTCTTGCAAAGATCTGCTTAGCTCCCACTCTGTGACAGATACTACAGTGGGGAATTTATGTAGATTAACAATAAAATAAAGCATTCTGGGTGAATTTCAGGTATTATACACAACCCGCCAACATTTCCACTGCTAATCTTTAAGTTTCCTCCATTATTTGCAACTTGACGAGATGCCAAGTTCCAGAACAAATATCACAAATAAAAGTTCCCATGTGGAATATTTTCTAACTTTAGATTTTGTCTGTGTGTGTGTGTGTGCGTGTGGTATTTGGGCCATATATTGTCTGGCTTACTTGGAAGACTAGATTCCTTAACCTAATCTCAACTCTTCATTCAGAAATATTGGGAATTTTCTTTATTGCAAGTAAAGAGTAATATGATTTCTGTTCATTTATACTAGCTGCCTTCTCAATCCATTCATTCATGTTTTTCTGTTACTTCTTTACCCAGTCCTTTGCCACCATTGGCTTAAGTTCCTGATGAAATCCCCACAATCATGGCATGCTAAAGTCTTTTTGGAGGGTCCTTACTTTAAATATTATTTCCACTATTGTATGAAATTTTTATGTTTCTTTTGTTGCTTTCTTTTATCGTCTCAATGAAACAAACCAGAGGTCTAGGATTGGAATTCTTCAATTTTAGGCCTTGGCAAATACCCCTTGCAGATATTTTTAGAGACATGAGGGAATTTGCTGCCATTCATCTTTCAGCATGTTTGCAAAGTAAGCATAGCTTGACCTTCTCCCATTACCTGGTATTTTCCATCTCCTCAAAGACCTTATGCTGGTATTCATCCTTTTGCTGGACAAAACAACAGCCATTAAAAATATCAATTTAATTGAGGTATAATTAGCATGTAATTCAGTGCACGCATTTTAAGTTTATGGGCCAATGCATTTTGACAAATATACCTACTTGTATAACCACCACCACCACAATCAGGATACAGAAACTTTTCATCCCCCCAGACACTCCTGTGTCTCTTAAGGTCAGTCTCCCACCACTCCACTTCCTGACCCCAGGCAACCACTGATCTGCTCTCTGTCACTACAGACTAGTTTGGCTACAAAACTATAGTTCTTGACTATCGGACTGACTGAATCACACACTGTGTTCTTTTGTGTCTGGATTCTTTCACTCATCATAATGTTTTTAAAATGCATCCATATTTTTGCATATATTGGTAGTTCATTTCATTTTAGTGCTACTAAATTCCATGTTATGGATATACCACACTTTTTTTTTTCTTATTCACTTTTTAATGGACATATGGGTTGTTTCCATTTTTTGGCTTTGTTTTGCTTTTTGAGTAAAGCTTCTATGAATGTGCTTTTACAGACTTTGTATAGATACATCGGGGCTCTTACAAAAAGAAATATACAAGGAATATTCAAGAGCCGAAGTTCAAATGCCAAAGGGAAAAGGCAGGTAATAGAAATGAATGCAGCAGAGTAAATGTAAGATCAAAGGAGGGAGTGATGACTACAGGATTTTGCCACAGACCCAGTTTTAACTCTTACCTCATAAAATAATGTTAAGAAAGTTGAAGTGATAATGCAGTACAACAGCAAAAGAAAATTATTATGGGCGTACCTCGTTCCTTGGATCAGGTAGCAAACAGCCTTTTTCAGATTTTTTTCCTTCCCAAGGCTAAAGTATCATTAAAAATGCATCACTGGGAAAACAAATTTTGTTTAAGACAGCCTTGGGTTTGAATTCATGAGCCAAACCACATTTCTGAACTTTTGTTTTTTATTAGCAAAATGTGGATAATAATATTATTTATTTCATAGCACTAAAACAATTAAAGTATATCTGGAATTAGTCTAAACATAAATGTTTCTCTCACTTTGGCATAGCTGCAGTTTTATTGCGTGCCTTCCACGTGGCATGCCCTATGGGAGGCATATTACTCCCATTATCTCATTTTGTTAAATCCTCACCTCATTAGCTAGACAAGAAACAGAGGCTGAGAGAGGTTGAAAGCCATGTGATGAAGGCAGAAAACAAGAAATTAGCTCTGCCTGGAAATTGTTAGGCTTCCTCAGAGCATGAGCCAACAGTATAACAATTTTCACTGACTTTAGATGTATCTTTACATTTACAAAATGCTGGAGCACATTTGAAGGTAAGCTCACTTCTCTGCAACCATTTCAGATTCTTCTACTCATCCATAACATAGAGGTCTGATGTGCTCATAGAAAGCTGGAGACCAGGCTTTTCTGAGAGCTTTTATTTGGCCAACTGTAACCATATTGTCAAAAACATGTCTCTTCCATTGGATTGTGAGCTCCATCCCCAGGACCTGGCAGAGTGCCTGGCACATAGTAGGGAGAGATCATTTTATGGAGCATAATTGGAACATAGTTTTCCTCACATTGAATTCAGGAATCAGAATCTTCATAGGAAGAGCAAGTGTTCACTTCTTAATTTCATTGTATGTATTGCTATAATCTTTATAACATCTTTAATGGTGGATACAATCACTTGGGTGGTCTCTGTTGGCATTATGACCAACTCTGTTATAATATTGAGTCACTTATTTTTAAAGTGATGATACTTTCCCTCATTGGATCCCTGTTTTTACTTCATCTATAAAAGGAGGTTGTGGACTAGATAGTTTATAAGATCCTTTACACCTTTAAATTCTCCATAATTCAGGTAATACCCACAGCTCCTCTCCCAGTTCCAATAATTTTGAGGTAGCCTGGCCTTTCATGTTCCTATAGAACAGTGGGTATCAGGACCAGCAGCATCAGTAACAACCTGTACACTAAGTTTGAGAACTACCCCCATGGAAAGTGAGAGTACCATCCGTCTCCCTCTAGTCTGAGTCTTTCCTCAAACATCAACACTTGCCGCAACTCCACAGCAGTTGCCAGTTAACATCTCCCCATGTTTGCAGAGAGGAGAGTGCCTAGAGAGTTGTTGGTGGAGGTCATTGAGAGGATGTGATCCCTGCTTGACCCATAAGCTGGACCCGGATGCTCAGGTGCTCCTGACCTGCTCCTCTGTCTTTGAAATGTACCTTCTGCCCACTGTTCCCATAGTGGTTACCGTTTCAAGCACATAATCTTGAGAGAGCAGTGTGTTGTTGAGGCCCTCTGGGTGGTATTCATGGCTGAACCCAGTTAAGGCCTCTTATAAACTTTTAAAATTATCGTGGACAGATATGAAGGCCTACTGGTCTTACTTGCTTATTAAACCTGTCACCTACCAAGTTGAAGTGTTTTAACTCTTTTTTTGGTCTATCCTTGCCCCCTGTGTACGGGGGCCAGTTTTAGATTTCACCAGGAGAGCTCCTGAGGTTGCAAACCAAGAGTTCTTCAGATTCCACTCCCTCTGCCCCTATGACCCAATGTAGCATCTTTGTTAGCCTCATTAATGAATTCTGAGAATAATTTCACTTCCCAAGAAACACTTGACATCTTTCCAAATTGAGTGCCAGTTTATAAGCAAAGTCTATTATTGAATGGCTTCTGTCTGTTCGAGGGGAAAAAGTAGAGAAGGTGTTCATTGTGTGTGTGGGGTGGGGGGGGGGCGTGGGCGGAGTGGTGGTTGGGAATCAGAACAGGGACTAAGAGTCAAGAAAAGCTTCTACCTGAGCATCATATTCATGAAGGAGAATTTAGAATTTTGATATAATTTATAAATTCATTTATGTGTAAACTCATGGAGATACACATGAAAATGAAAGGTAGTCATCATTTCACACGTGTCCCATATCTGGATCATACTTCCTGTGGTGTACTGTGAATTATTTTAAAAATAAATGTAGTACTTATCTCTTTGACAACATAATTATATTGCATTAGTTTTTCATAGAAGTTTTTAACTTGTTAATATATTAAGTTCTTGGGCCCTATTCTTGTAATTATTCATGATAATGAACTAAGAGCCTCAACATATAAACTTACTCTGGTCTCTCCCCCTTATGAGGAACTCTGGGAAGATAGTCTGTCTAGATAAGCAGTTATGAGGGTCCAACATCAGCCCAAAGTGGATACAATGAACCTCTGCTAACCTCCCCTTAAAATTGAACTTCATGAAACTTATAGGGTACTTCCCAATATTTTTGTCTGAATCTAATTTATACCAAAAGTCAACAAACATTTATCAAATGCTTACTATGTGCCAGACACTGTATTAACTAAGGAAACAAAGATGAAAAAGACAGCCTGTATTCTCATAATGTTCACAACCTACAGAGAGAAAAGACTTGAACAATGGGTACAATTTATTGTAATAAATACTGTAAAAGAAGTTTGTATACTATACAGAAATTCTTTTTAACTGGGGAGAAGAGAAAGTGTTCTGAGGAAGACACCTCAAATAATGGTTCTTCGTGTGCTATATACTAGTTTCCAGCATAGAAACAGCTGGGGCAGGGGCTGGAGTGTCTGAAATGAGGTGACTGCAAAGAGCCAAAGCAGCGCGCTGGGTTTTGCTGCAAGCTAAAGGCAGGGAAATGGGAGTGGGAGCAGATGAGCCCCACCTGCGCCCACGCGGGTCTCTTCAATCTCTAAATAGCTCCCTCCCTCCAACACTTGGTCTATATTTGTTGAGAGCTTTTTGCCTCAGAAAATCCAGGGTACTCAACAGCTGGGCAGCTGCAGCCTGTCACCAGGCTCCAAGTTCTTATTTCTGGAAAGTATAGAAGGAAGACCAAGAGGAAAAAAAAAAAGTTCTGTTAGTGCAAACAGAGCCGTATATCAGCAGAGAGTTATCAAGGTTAATGAGAAAAATTATCTCATCAGAACAACCCCGGGATGGAGGCCTGTGCGTCAGAGCTGCAGCCTTTCTAATCTGCCAGTGTTGGGCCTCCTGTGCAACGCGATCCATCAAAGTCACTTCCTCTGCTTTCCTGCCTTCCTGGAAAAGAGGGGGGAGCCCCCCTCCAGCCACTGCGGACAAAACCAATCAGAGGGAGGTTCTCCATAGGTGGGCAGCAGGCACACAAGGGAGGGATGCTAGGTGCACCCAGAAGTGGAAAAAGGAGCAGGGGACTGTACCCCAAACCTCCTTATGTCAGGGAGCCAAAAACTGAGGATATCCAAGCAGGTGCTAGGGGATGGAGGGAAATGTGGACCGTACACACACACACACACACACATACACACACACACACACACACACACACACATCATACAGGAGTATACATAACACACACACACACACACACACACACACACACACACACACACAATGATATGCTGTGTGTCCCCCTGTCATTTGTTTTCAATCTTTCGTCCTTTATGGGAAACAACAACTGTTCAACCAGACGCATTTTCTTAAATGTGTGTCTTTATGGTTCCTTTGGCAGGATCCTGGGTTCTCCATCTGTTGCCAATCCTGTGGGTAGAGAATTTTTTGTTTTGTTTTGTTGCAGTTATTGTGGTGATGTTGGTTCAGTTTTGCTTTGTTTCAGAGAAGGCAGAAGGCAGGAGGCAGCAGAAAAGTAGCTAGGAAGCCACAGCTTTTGCAGGTGGGCCATCCATCTTGCAACGCCAGACACTGTGCTCACTCAGTTCCAGGACTGCACTCACTGTCCACTTCCAGTGCCCAGTTATCACTGCCACACTTCCTTATGTGAATGGTAAGCCTACCGCCAGCAGGGGGTGCTACTCTTTAGTTAGACTCCCTTCTCCAGGCCGTGTCTCCGCTATTCCTAACACTTCTCCTCTTGCCTCAAGCCCCATCCCCTGTGGGATGCTTTTAGCCTTCACTGATCTTCCCTCTCCTCTCGTACTCTGTACTAAAGTTACAGTAACTTTAGTACTCTTCTGTAAAACACAGTTTAGTCCATAAATTATATCGACTTGTATTCTCACTAGATTTCAAGGATGTCAAGTCTTGACTTCTCCAGCCAGCTTATAAGGGACTGCTGGGCATGATTGGTGTTTTAACACATTCTGTCATGCTCCCTTGGCTCCTGGCAAAATGTGGGGAGCTGGGTTGTGATTCTCATCTCATGGCATGGCCAATAAGTTTTATGTTCATTATATTTATTTCTTTGACAGGGGTTTCATTTGAGAAACTACCAATTGTTCTAGAGTTTCTCTGTTTCCATGTATTGCTGAGAACTTTTAAAGATGGTGTAGGCTTACAAATTGTTCTGCAAACACAGAACCTTCTTTGACATAATTGTCAATATTCTTCAGAGGTGACACTCTTGGGAATGGGAAGGCAGAGGACGAGTCTCAGAAACCATGACCCCTAGTACCTGGAGCCAATACTCCCCTCATATTAGGAGAGCAAACATGCTCTCCTCCTATCAGGAGGGCAGAGCCACAATTCCCATGTATCTCATGGAAGTGAAACAACTCCCCCAAAATCCTAAAAAAAAACAGCAATATGATCAAATAGAGTGCAATTTAACCATTCACCAGGTATTGTTGATAACCTATTAGCTATGTTCTGGACCCTAGGTAAGGCACTGGAGCTATAACTCTGAACAAGACAATTATGGAACTTGTACTCTAGAATTACAAATAGTGATCAACACCATGAAGGAAGTGGAGGGTTATGATGACAAAGTAGAAGTGAGAGCTAATTTAGATAAAGTAACCAGAGAAGGTGAGGACATTTCAAGTAAGACCTAAAGGGGAGAAGGGGGCAGACTTCAGAGCATAGGGGAAGCAGTAGCTTGTCCAAGTGGAACAGTTTTTCTTTGGCTCTATAGCAGCTGCCTAAAAAATAAGAGTCCTAGGTCACAATTATAATAGTTAACTAGCATTTATTGTTCATCTACAAAATATCATACTTACAATATTGCTCCAGGTAAGCTTACTGTAAATGAGGAAACTGGGACTCAGAGAAGTGAAGAGAAAAGGTGGAGATCGAACCTGGATCTAGTGGATTCCAGAGTATGTGCCTCCTCCTCCGAAGTGAGCATGGCTCAGAGCCACCTGATCCCAGGATCTGAAAAACTGTTCAAAGAGTGTGTCCTTACTGATGGTGTGTCTTTAAATCAAATCTTAATGATATCATAATTGTTTTACTTGTAAAAATCAAAGCCATACCATAAAGTACATTTAGGAGTAGGGAAGAGTCAAAGAATTAAGCACATAACCCAAAAGGGTCAAGAATAGCTGCTTTGAAGCTTCCTACTATATATTATATGTTATGTATAATATATATTATTATATTAACATTCACTGAATAGACAATAGACAACAACTATTGACTCCAATTTTTCTTTTCTTTATTCCACATACATTTTTTTGAGCACCTATTACATGCCAGGCACCATGGTAGTAGCTCAGGATGCTAATAAATACTATGCTGCTGTCCTAGAATTTACATACAATACTTTGAGGAACAAATAGAAGAGACAATTGCAACATGGTATGAGAAATGCTGTGATAGAAGTCACCAAAGGAGTATCTAATGCAGACTGGGAGGAGGTGGTGTTAGGACAGATGTCAGCAAATGCTCCTCGAAAAAGGCAGTTTCTGAGCAGAGGCCCTGAAACATTAGTAGGAGTTAATCAGGTGAAGGCTATAGTCCAAAAGGGACAGCAGAGAAATTCTAAGTGTCTACTATGGCAGCCCCTAGAGTGTGGAGCATCTGGGTAAACACAATAGGTGGGGTGGAAATCTCACCAGAGACCAGCCTATGAAGGGCTTCTACGCTGTGGTAAAAAGTTTGGACTTGATCCTAAGGTCCATGGGAAAGCTCTGTGTGTGAAAATGTAAGCAGAGGAACCACAGTTTTTGGAGTAATCTCTCTGACAGCTGTGTGGAGAATGAATTAAAGGGAGGCGGGACCAGAGGCAGGGTAGGACAGGGTACCTACTGTGTGCTAGGCACCGTCCTAGCCATTGGAGCTCTGTGAACAAGGCAAACGTAGAGCCAACAGGCTAGTGAGAGAGACAAAAACTTTCACTGACAAATCTCATTTTATAGTCACCACCAAGAACTTCAAATGGGCAAGTAATCATGCTCTCTGTCCATTCACTCCCCCACTGCCCTAGATGCTATCCCACCACTTCTCTTCCCTCAAACCACGGCTTCGTCTCAGAACCTCATACTCAGCTGTTCACCTTGCTTCCCACTTCCCTGAGAAAATGGAAGCTGCCAGAAGAGTCTCAACACATCGACCCACCTTCAGTGGACATTCTGACACTTCTGTTTGACACCAGACTGACTCTCTGTACTGCCATCCGAAGCCAGTCCCTTCCATTCCTGGGTCCTATTTCCTCTCACCTATTTGGAGGAATCCTTTCCTCTCTCTCAAGACGTTTTTCTTCACCGTGGATCATTCCCGCCAGTATACAATATGCTGCTGTTCGTCCCATCTTAAAATCCTCCTCTTGCCCCACTTTCCCCGCCAACTACTGCCTTGTAGTTCTCTGCTCCCCATTGACAGAAAATCATAGAAGAGTTATCTATACTCACTGACTTAATTCCTCGCCTCACAATTTCTTTCCGTAAACCTACTACAATTGGACTTTAAGCCCCACCGTGACTCCACAGAAATTGTTCTTTTGCTAAATCTGGTTGTTGATTTTCAGTCCTCACCTTCAGTGACACCGGGAATGGTACAGTTGCATAAACTCTCCTCTCAGATGTCCTTTCTTGACCTTGCTTCTAAGGTACACATTTTCTTGGCTTTCTCTCTACCTCACTGGTCGCTGCTGTTTGGTCTCTTTTGCTGATCCCGCCTCTTCTCCCCAGCTCTTTATGTTAAAATGCCCTGGGGTGCTACACTTGATCTTCTTTTCTCTATATACTCTATACAATCTATTATATGTACTGATACCTCACTAATATATGTAAATCTCAGCCCATTCTCCACACTTAGGACTCATGTGTGCAACTGCCTTCTCCAGACCTCTACTAGTCCATCTAATAGACAGTTCAAACTGAACACGTTCTCATCTTACCCCATGAAACCTTCTGCATCTCAGGTGATAGTATCTCCATCTTGGTAGTTGTTCAGGCCAACAATCCTAGGGACTACCTGGCTTCTCTCTGTTTTTCATGGCCTACATCCAACCTACAAACAAATCCTGTTGCTCGACTGTCACGATGTGGCTAGAATTCTCTTATTTCTAACCACCTTCACTGCTACCATTTAATCAGTTATTATCTATTTCAGAAGTGTCCTAACAGATCTCTTTGCTTTTACTCTTACCCACTAAAAAAAAATCTGTATTCAGCACTAAAACAATGCTCTTAAAACTTATCGCTCTTTGCTCAAAACCCAGAGTAACAGCCAAGGTACCTAAAGTACCTAAAAGGTACCACGTAGCCAGTGTTCTCCATCACCTCTCTGGCCTCGCCTACTTTCTCTCCTTCATTCACTCTGCTTCAGCCATCTTGCCTTCTTTCTGGTCAGTCCTCAAATTTTCCAGACAAACTTTCTCTTAAGGATTTTTGTATTCATTGTTTCTTCTGAGAGAGTTTTTCCTCCAGACAGCCCAATGCATTCTTCTAGATCAGGGGTCAGCAAACTGCAACTCGCGAGCCACATGCGGCTCTTTGAGTACGTACATGTGGCTCTGAAGTAAAATTGAAAATGAAAGTGAAACTATCATAGTTTCACTTATAAAATTTTTAAAGGATATTATTCACATAATGGTGATTTCATTTGTTTAATAGGTCTCGCAAAACTTCGAGGGACAGGATTGGCTCTTCTGTCTCAAAAGTTTGCTAACCCCTGCTCTAGCTACACCCTCACCGCATTTAAGCCTTTGCCCAGGTGGAACTTTTTAAAATAAGGCCCGCCTTGGGAACCTTATTTTAAATGTCACCCCCTTACCCCACCAGCATTCTTAATCCACCTTACCCAGTTTTATTCTGCAGCACTAACCATCTTTTAATTTACCATATAGTAATGTACTTATTCATTATATTTTGTGTGCATATCACGCTCTGCCCATTAGAATGTCGGCATCTCCAGAGAAGATTTTTGTACATTCTTTTTCCATCATGTGTCTAATGTACCTAGAACAATCTGTCATATAGTAGGCATTTAATGAATATTTGCTGAGTGAATAAATGTGAATATGTTAAGAAGAAACTGAAGGATGTAGGTCTAAAATGAGACAATGTCTATGGAGAGAACAGAAGGGATAGAATAAGAAGAGCTCTAAAATTAAAAGAGCTCTGATTGAGTTCAGGGATAGAAGATAGGAGTAAAGAATAATCCCAGATTTTAGGCTCAAGTATTTCTATGAAGGGTGGTACCCTTCAGTGAGATAAGAAATAGAATGTGGGATGCTAAGGTAGAAAGGACTATTTCAAGGTTGTTTTTTTTAATTGAAATATATTGCACATACAGTAAAACTGACCCTTTTAAAGTGTACAATTAAGTAGATTTCACTATATTCACAAAGATGTATAGCCATTACCACTACCTAATTCCAAAACATTTTCTTTGTTCCACAAACAAACCTCACACCCGTTAACTGTCACTGCCCATTCTTCCACACCCAGAGCCCCTAGAAAACAACGAATACACTTTCTGTGTCTGTGAATTTGGCTACTATCCACATTTAATATAAATAGAATCATATATTATGTAGCCTTTATGTCTGGATTCTTTTACTTAGCATAATGTGTTCAAGGTTCATCTATACTGCAGCATATATCAGTACTTCCTTAGTTTTTTTATATCTGAATAATATCCCATCGTCTGGAGATAACACATTTTGTTTATCTATTCATCAGCTGATGCAAATTTGAGTTGTTTATACTTTTTGACTATTATGAAAAATGCTGCAATGAACATTTGTCTATAAGTTTTTATGTGATTGTATTCTTTCAATCATCTTGGGTATATACCTGGGGTGGCATTGTTGGGTCATATGCTATCTCTATTTTTTAGAATGTCAGTTGGTTTTAAGTGGAGTGACCATATGCCTTGGTTAACCAAGGAGAGTTCCAGTCTATGTCTGTTACCACAGGCAAGTTATAAAATAGTGTCCCCTTTCCCTCTCAAAAGAGCACAAACCAGGACATGAAATCATATGATCACCCAAGTTGTAAGGGCCTGAAACAGAAGATGGAAACCAGCATTGTAGATAGTAATTAGAAACCAGAAACATTGCTACATGGAAGCAGGTAGTCACCCAGAGAGTTTGTAACACCCAGACAGATGGGGGCTAAAGGCAGGTACCTGAGACATTTGGACATTTTTCAAGTTAAAGGAGGAATAAGAGTCTATAACGAGATTGAAATGGGTCTTCCAGAATGGTAGAGGACAGCCAGGGAGCAATGTTTCATAAAACTCAAGGGAAAAGAAGTGTCAGCAAGAAGAAAGTGCAGTAGGATCCACGGCTGCAAAATTATTTCAACAAATAAGAATTGAGACCTATTCCGTGAGAGAGCATTCATGAGCCCAGCAAGGGCCATCTTGGTGAAGTGGTAGGGAAGGTCTCAGACAACAGGAAGTAGCACAAGCCTGAGGACTGGGCATGGAGGCGGTGGAGATACTCAGTGCGGGGCTCTTTTCTAAGAAGTGTGGCTGTGAGGAGGAGAGATATTGTTTGCTAACATTGAGGAAAGGTATATGTTTGGGTTTTGGTTGTTGTTTTATAGGCTTGTTGTTGTTGTTGTAAGAAATATTTAAATATGTTCAGGGAAGTGGTTGAAGATACAGAGAGAAAAAGGAGATAATGGGGGAAGTGTCTGCTTAAGCCTAACTAGGCAGGCAGGTAACAGGCACCAGGGCAGAGGTGGGAAAAGTATCTTAGAGGAGACAAGGAACTCCTTCCACCCGGGGGTTTGGGGTGTGGTAAGGATGGGAAGCTGTGGGAAAATAATATGTTGTGTGTTAAGACCAGAGTGGGTATAGAGAAATTAAAATTTGAGGCAACTCTTAGGAGGGCATCTGTTTTCTGTGACAAAGGCAAAGATGCACTGGAAGGTGTTTACTGAGTGTGAGGCAGAGGGCTGAGCAGTGGTCTTGAGGGAAATAGTGAAGACATGAGAAAGACAAGAGGCTGATGAGTGAACTTCAGGCTTATTTATAGCATCAGGGGCCCAACAGAGGTTGAAGATCCTGAATTCACAGTATTTGGGGTGCCTTCCTGCGGCAGGCTGGGAGAGACATGGAGAAAGCTACAGCTGAGCCTGTCCAGTCCTGGATTTCTGCAAGGTGGGCAACTCAGATGTTAAGGGGAAAAAGCGGTAGAAAGAGGCGAATGGTTGACTGGGAGCCATGATATGTGGGTTGAACAGATAAAAACTGATCCTAAAGTTTGCAAAGTTTTTTTGTTTTTGTTTTTTCCCCTCTAGTCAGTTAAACTTTAGCATATAAAAAGAAGTTAAGAGAAAGCAAAGCACAACCAAGGTAAAACAGAGAGCCTGACTTCTTTCTTCTATAGGTTAGCCAGCTTTATGTATCTCAAAATAAATAAATAAAAAGCATTTTTAGATGTTTCCTTAACACTGAACCATGAATAGTTATAAATGTCATAAATATCCGTTTATGTTGCTGTCTGCTCACAGGGAAGAGATGAGTTTAGTTGCAATAAAATTAAATCGACCAAACATTGAAATCCAACAGAATTTTTTCGGTCATTTATGTTCCATTGCTGAGGTTTCAGATTTGTATTTACTCTTCCACAATAAATATTTTATTTTTCTTAAATTTATGATCAATCCAGTTGCACTCATCATTAGCCTCACGTGACTGGTAAGATTGGATGGTATTGTCCGTTTGCCTTTCATTGTCAAACTTTTGATTGTGAATTCCAATAACCTGCACAAAGCATGAATAGTTTTTGTGACTTTTGATTTAGATGGTGTGTCAATGTTCCGGAACTGTTCCGGAGTTCCTCATACCATTAACCATAAGATAGTCTGATAAAGGAAAAACTGGGATTCTCAAAATGAGTTTCACAGTGATTATACCTGAACTACCCTACAATGTTAATTGAAATATAAGTGCTATTGGCAAGTTTGTTCAGCCCCACTCCCAGCCAATGAATGGACTGACTAAAGGAACAAACGGCCTTTCGTATCAGACAGTCATAATACAAACCCGAGTCACCTCATGGTCTCATTCTAGTTGATGCTGTGTTCTTCCCCACCTCACTGTCCACACAAATCCCTACTTATTCTGAGCAGTCGGTCAGTTTCAGTACTGCTCCCTCTGGCTGTCTTTCAGTAGAGTATACACTGGTTCCATATTACCTATGATTTAGCCTATGCTATTCTATATCATTGCTTACACAGTCCTGAATGACCTGACCCCAACATTCTTCTCCAATCTCATCTCACACCACTCTCCCCTTTGTTCACCAGACTCACTGGGTGTGATGTTAATTTCATGTGTCAACCTGATGGGGCCACAGGATACCCAGACATTTGGTCAAATATTATTCTGTGAGTGTCTGTGAGGGTGTTTCTGGATGAGATTAATGTTTGACTTTCCTGGGTCTCCAGCTTACTGACTGCACATCTTGGGACTTCTCAGCCCTCGTAATTATGTGAGCCAATTCCTTGTAATGTATATATTTCATATGTGTGTATATCTGTCCTTTTTGTTCTGTTTCTCTGGAGAATAGTAACTAATGCTCATTAAGCTCTTTCTGGCCTCAGGGCACTCCTACATGTTGTTCCCTTTGCCAGAAGCTCCCTTTCCCCAGATCTTCCCATGCCTGCCTCCGTCTCATCATTTGGGTCTCTGTTTAAGTGTTACCTCCTCCTGGAAGTCTTCCCTGACCATTCTAATAAAAATCCTTGCTCTTATCACTCCACAAACCCTAATTCTCCACTAAGACACTCTGTTTATTTTCTTCTTAACATTTACTGAGGTCTGGCATTATATTGTCTATTTACTTTTGGTCTTCCTCTTCCTTTGCTTAATATTATATTCCAAAAGAAGCAAAACCTCTCCTTGTTGTGCACCAGTGTATCCTGTTACCCAGAGAAAAGCCTGGCACATACTAGCTACTCAAAAAATATACCACTTAAAAAAAAATATATATATATATCACTTTTTATTTAATGATGTGAGGAACTCAGCAATACTTTCAGAAAATTGACACATCCTATAATTATTTTCAGTAGCTCTTTGTACATCACTCTTAGGGGGAAAAAGTACAGGGGCCCTGATGATAAAACTTCAGCTTTAAGTCTATTTATTCATCAACCTAAGAAGGAAAGTAATACTTCCCTTTCCTACCGAATAAGGATCAAATGGGTGACATACATGGAAGTGCCTTGAATACACAAACTACGGTTAAATATGATCATTTGGTGGGAAAACTGTTATTATGCCTTGTTATCCTACTTTGCATCAAGTTTTATTTCCATTTGACATTTATGAGCACTTTTGCATATTAATTATTCTTTGCAAAACATTTTGTATCTCTCTCGGCCTGCTATTGGAAGGTGCCCTAGGTACTATACAGTGACTATAATGTTTTGTGTGAATGTACAATAATTTTAAATCTCCTAATTGCTGGACATTTAGAGTTATTTCATTTACATTAAACTTACTCTGTGATATATCATAACAAATTTACTGTATATCTGTTGTTGTTTCTGGTTGGATCTCTAGACATATTATAGAATTAATACATCAATGGATAAGAACATAGTGGCAGATTATTTTCCATTAGATGTTGTAAAAATTTTCATAGTTACCATCTTTGAGATATTGAATGAGAAATTTTTTTCACCTCTAGCAATCTGAAGAGTAGGAAATAGTTTTCTATTGTTTAATGCATGTTTCTTGGATTATTGGTGAGGCTGAGTATTTTTTTTAATATATTTATTGGACATTGGTATTTCTTTCTCTGAGAATTGATTGCTTTGTCATTTTGACCATTTTACTATTGGATTTGAGAATTTTTTCATTTGATCAATTTATATGAGCAAATTATAGATGGATGGCTCCTATCATTTATCATGAATGTTTCAACTATTTTCCCAATGTGTCCTTTATCTTTAAATTTATATATGACACAGAACTTTCATTTTTAGGTAGCCAAATTTATTGATAGTTCTTCCCGGCTATGATTTGTTTTATTGCTTTTATGCTTAAAATGTTCTTATTTTCACATCAGGTAATTATTGATGTTCTCTTTTCCCTGATTTTGATAAAATTTTATTATTTATTTTAACTCCTAATCCACTTGGAATTTTTAATGCATATAGTGGATATTTTCCTTGTTGCACATCCCATGTCTAACCAAGCATTACTGTTCTCTCAGGCTATCAGCCCCAACATATTAAACACTCCATAGGCTAATGTCTATGGTAGGGTGTTCAGTTTATTCTGTTCTGATCAATTGGTTCAATCTTGTACCAACACCACTCCATTTAAGTTATTAAGGAACTACTACACTGTTTGTGATCACACACAGAAAGTTCCTCACTATTACTCTTCTTTCTAACAATAGAAATTTAGACTCTTTAAGTTATAGCAACTGAAACTTATAATATTAGTTGAACTTACATTGAACCTACAAATTAATCTGGTAGAATTTTATATTTTTACAGTTTTAGTCTTATGCCACAGATTCAAGAACCTATGTTTCTCTATTTATACAAGATTTGGTTTAGGCTCTACAGTAAAGATTTCTAGTGTTTTTGTTTTGTTTTGTTTTTTATGTCTTTTAAAGTTTCCATTAAGTTTACAACTAAATATTATATATTTACCTGCAGTTCTTATTTAGGTAGCTTGAACATTATTATACTGTTTTCAAGGAAGTAAATATTGCTCGTGTGTGTTCTTACTTTATCTCATGTATTGGGAGAAGTGTTGAGGGGGAACAAATCATTTAGGAAGTGAACAAAGGAAAATACATAAGAGAGAGGAGAGAGGATGAAGGCAAATCTGTTAATTTCCAAACAGACAAAATTTATAAACCTTCATGTGGTTTAATTTGGTTCCTATTATGTCTGATTTTTCACTTTTAGACAGTCATTCCTTTGATATATGCAAGAGTCCTTTGTAAAACTACACACTATTATTATCATCCAGTTGTAGCTCATTAAATATTTTAGTAGGTAAAGGAGCAAAGATAATAGTTTATAATGGTTCGGCAACATCAGAGCAGAAATAATGCAGGCGTATTAGAGGAAGAGATGCGCCAGTCTTGATGAATATGGTCTCTGTCCTAATCATGGTTTAGAGGTAATCTGGGTCCAAAACCAACATGCCAGCAAAATATTTGTCAGAAATGGAAGCTAGGGCCCTAGTGAAAGTCAGAAATATAGTAATTAGCTTCTGGGTTAAAAGGTTGGACAGAAGCAATAACCATTACACCAGGGAAGACTCAAGTCAAGGTCTTAAGGCAATGTCAGAAGAATCCAAGACAGAGAAAGGAGGTGATAATGTGGCATAAAGGTTAAGTTTCTAGTCAGAAAAAAAAAGCAAGTACCATACTGGAAATAACAGAATTGTTCCAGAAAGGAGAACAGTACTTGGGTCTTTGAAATCCTCGATAAACATGGCATACTTTTCTGTTCACCAAATCCTGGTTCAGAGCTTAACCCTTGTCTGCCAAGTCATTGTCTCCCTTTCACCAGATCTTGAAAGCAGAGAAAAATAGCTACCATGGCTGTGGTCCTGGAAAGTCAGTAAACATCATGAAAACACTGGAAATAAAGTCATAATAACCAAGAGAGGATAAAGTGGCCAGAAATTGAGTCAGGGAGAGCGTGCCAATCACACTTCAGGTAGCTTACAAGTTTGCCAAAGGTGGTTGAATGAAATAAGAGGTTAGAGGTTCTGAAAATCTGCCTTGCTACCATATGATGTTCTATTAATAACACTTTGTATTCAAATTGTACGTTAGCGTCTAGAAAGTGCTTCCAAAACTACAAAACCATGATCTCCTAAATTTTCCTCAGAATCCTAGGACTAGTCTGGGAAGTTAAAATGAGCTCTATTTTCTGACTAATTCAAATGAGGCTGTGAGAGCTGTAGTGACTTACCAAATTAACCAAGCGAGTGAGGTGCAGAGATGCTAAATCCAGTCCTTCTGACAATCCATCTAATTCCCTCTCCACAATCTGTCTCCATCTCTGCTGCTCTTTCAGCCTCATCACTAGTTCTCAAACTTGGTTGCACCTTGAAATCACCTGGGGAGCTTTTAGGTATACTTATGTCTGGTTCCTATTCCTGGAGATTTGGATTTAACTGGGGTGACATGCAGCCCGGACTTTAGCATTTCTGAAAGCTCTGACTGAGATGATTCTAAAGGATCAAAGCTTGAGAGCCCCTGCCAGCAGACCCACAAATTAACACTCTATGGCAAATGTTTTATTCAGAAAGGTTGCTGGGATTTGGTGACCCCAGTGTCATCCAAAAGCATTCATTTGCAATCAACTGGTGAGGTTGGCATGGTTGGTGGGGGTTGGTGGGTGGGTGGGCTGACTTAGAGAGATAACTCTCTTCAACAATTACAGAGTTAATAAGAATTAACTGAAGTTCATGAAGATCTCCCTCCCCGGTCCGCTTCATACTCCTCATTGGAGCATTTTCTCCTGATTTATGTTACCTAACAGTACATATGGGAGTTGGGGAAGTTGACGGGGGATGATTACCAGTAGTCAGAACCACATATAAAAAAAAAATGCCTAAACACAACCATTGTAAGGTAAAATAGGTAAAAGCAGATTCATAGAGACTGGGTGTTCAGATTAAGAGTCAGCCAGAGGGGATTAGCTGAAACAGCAAAGGGCCATGAATCAGGTACAGAAACAAGACTAGGTTGGCAGTAGTGGGTCATGGTCTGGCCTAGGGGAGGACTTTTCTGTAAAACTGTATGTGCTCTCAAAAGTACTCAGGTCAGGTAAACTAGTGGATAGGATAGCAAGGACAGAACCAGAGAAACCTATACAAACCAATGGTGAGATATCTTCAGCCAGAGTCAAAACAATGAGGGGTCACTGTTGACATCTCCACCTGCGGGGAGCCTTCTGCCCTCCACTTCTCTCCAGCTCTTCTCCGTTTTCAAATGACTTAGCACCAGGGAAATCAGATATTTGAACAGATTATTTCAGGACAGCACTTCCTGTGTCCTAGATTGGAACTCAAAATATATTTTTTCTCACCATAAAAAAATAAGAACAATGCCACTGAAAGAAGCATTTAAATAGCCCTATTGGAATAATATTTCAGGAATAAAGAAGAAACTTGGAACTGAAAACAACAGCCATATTTAACATAATTTTTATGGAGAAGGCATTATAAGTTTCAAAGCAACTTGCAAAAAAATTTGGTTCCATTCCAAGTTTCTGGAGAGCAGGGTCTGTCTCATTGCATCACTAAGGCTTAGCACAGAGTACATTTAACATTGAATTGTTCAAACATAGACCCATTTATGAGTTACGGAATGCCTCTAACACAAGGCTAAGTAAAGTCTCATATATTTTCATGCATCTTTTTTTTTCCTTCTCTTATTTTGGTGGGAGGTAAATTGAAGACTGAATGTTTTATTGATCAAATATAATTCCTAGTACTGGAAAGTAAATCTAAAGACTTCTTGTCTTCTTGGCATTCTAATTTGTAGATGGGCAAAGGTTTTCATCCACCTCCAGTAGGGCTCCCACAGACAATAACATGAGACTCTCACCTTCTATTTAGAGTATTGGTCTTTATTCTGGTTCTGTCTAGGACATAATGCCCTTCACTCGATTTCCCTATCTCTCTTTTCCTCACCCTGCTTTATCAAGATGCAGCCCTTTATATCTGCTCACAAAAGTGAACTCCTAAGTGCTGGTTTGTGATCAAGAAGCAACAAAGCTGTCATCTCCCTAAATATATTTTTATATTTTGCTTGGGGTTGTCACTATAAATAAGAGAAAGTATTGCTGATGGGGTTTTTCATATGTGTGCTCTCTTTCTCTCTCCCTCCTCATTCACTTCATCATCCCTAGGCCCCTAGGGCTGTGTCACCACCCCAAAACAAATGGGGGAAAGCAACCAATTACATTAAAATGCAATATAAATAGAGGGAAGAAGCAATTTTTAACTTGGGTTTCCAAAAAAAAATGTCTACATTGTGGTAGCTAGTCAAGGGAAGGGAGCAAATAAAGAAGTTATTTGACTGTCATTTCATTTGAACTATTGTAGGGATCTAAGTGGCCCAGGGGAATACTCCCACTGAGTCCTCTCTCTCTCTGACAAATAGTTTAGTTTTTGTCTATGTCACTCATTTGCGGGAATACAGAAATGGACCACATCTCTGGCAGAGCTGCAGGAAAATTATTTTAGGAACAGGACCAATGGAGAAGGTTGTGAGGATGATGAATATGGAGACTTAAATCCCTCATGTCGTCTAGAAATGGAAGGATAGGAAAAGACAGAAGTGCCTCTGCCAGGTATTCTCATACGCATGCCAATCTCTTACAATAAGCAATGTCACCAAGCATCAAGGTGACCTTAGAACCTGAGAATGTGAAAGGAAGAGGTAGTAACACATTCAGCAGGCTACTCAGAAGCTTGTGGAGCAGGGTAGGTGGATGTGTCACACATATGTTGCAGTCACCCTTGTCATGCCCATGGCACGTATTATAAATGAATTACAACCTTCTCTTTCCAACAGCCCAAATTTAGTTTCAAAATCTATTTCAATATAGAATGCCAGATAGACTCATTATCCGTCATATGGCATCAGCATACCAGAAGAAACCCATTTGCTACCCCCGATCTAGACTGTCCGGGATTACCTGCCTGTTAATTCAGGTCAGAGGAAATGTGATCTAGGCTCGATTTAAATGAACAAGCACCTGCCCTATGAACCTGAGCCTCTGCTCCCACTATAGGTGCAATCACACCCCTTATCATGATTGCTGCCATGGGCTCTTCCATTTCTCTCACAATCACATCCATTTAACTTTGCTTTCTATTCTTACCTCCTGCCTTCATAATATCCAGTCAAGATTCAGGGGCTTCTTTGTTGAGGATGTGGATGGAATGGAGTTGAAGATGATGACAAGGGCGATGATACAGGTTTTCTCTTTAGCTACACCTATACATACACCTAGACATACACCAAGATGTTCAGTTCTGGTCATTGAGATATGCAGCAAAGTCTCTCAGTTGGTACTCTATTCAGATGCTATGGTGTCCCTCTTTCATTTTCGGTTATATGAGGAATCACAGGACTAATGATGACCATTCTAATGACATATATGATTCATTATCCAACAAATTAACTGCAAATGCACTACAGAGATGACAATTAAACTTCAGCATTTTTAGACGAAGCCTCCACGCTCCCCTTCATATTAATTGCAGCCATAATACTGATGTGCATATTTTTTGTGAAATTTTTTGGTACATACTACTTTCTTCAGTCCAGAAAATCTCACTAAAGTTTTATAACAGTCTCAGAAAACTGATTTCTGCACATTATCAAGTCACACTTGTCTATAGTAATGGAGATAAATTTTATCATTTATAATTAAAAATAATTTTGAATCATGGAAAAAACTTTCTCTGAGTCACATGTACCTTCAAATGGGCATTGTGTTTACTGTAATATTAAAGTTTATTATCTGTAAACACATGCACAAGGTTTCAGAGACAAAGGGGCCTGGCAGCTCACTTGAGTGCTTGAGAGGTATTCTCAATCTTTAGAGGCTTTCCCCCCCCCCAAATATCATTGTTAAAACAAAGAATATTGGAAGTAGAAGAAATAGAGAAAAATGATTTAACCTTCAGATCAGGCAATTGCCTCAGAGTAAGTGTGCTTAGCAGCTGTTTTCAGCTGTTAGGAATTTTGAAATTCTTGCCTACCAAACCTGCCTCTTAAATTTCCAACATTAAATGTATCCGACTGAGTTAAGATAACTCTCCTCTCCGGGGAGAGTCACTCAATAAAACAGTAATAGTTTTATTACCTTTTGATGAAAAGCAGGGTTTGAGGGAATTAGTCATCTCTCAGGTAAGCCTTGATAAGGGAGAATCATTAGACCCTGAGTTGCATCCTCTCCTTTAGCTGGAGTGGCTTTATAGACACTTTAGGGACATCTTGAAGTCACGGGAACCACATTTTTCTGTGACCAATTTTATGTTACTAGAACATTTTCGCAAACTAGATTTCTATAATAATATAGCTGTGCCCTTTGTGGAAGCTCAGCGCCTTACCTCATCATTGCCCAAATAGTCTCCAACTCCTGCCAAGTGCTAAGCTAGACCCTCCACCTGTTCTGCACCAGTGCTCCAGCTTTTCTTGGACACTACCTTCATGCCTCTCTTTTTTTCTGAATCTTGAATAGGCAGCAGATCTCTTCCTGTTTCATAGCTCACAGTCCCTGCTGGGATGCTCACTACACTCCCATTTCCAGAAAAAAATGACATCTTCCCAGTTTTCTTAGAGCAGTGGTGACTAATGCAACTGGATGACAATTACATTAAGCCCATCTGGCTTTTAGTAGCCTGAAGGGAAGCATGAACAATATTGGCTCTGGCTTGAGCTACACCAAGTAGGACAAGAGGATCCTCGCAAACAAAACTGATTCACAAACATAAGAGAATAACACTTTGGTAGTTTTAGAAAAATTGGTGGGGTGAGAGGAGTGCAGGACCCAAGGTATGCTAAGGTTCTAAAGTCCAGCTATGGGGCTTAATGAGCCTCATAGAGCCTTAATGTTCATTTGACCTCACTGTTACTAGGCTGCTGATACCTAGGAATACTTGGTTTACCACATCTTCATCATTTCCATAGATGTAGAATTAATTGTTTTTGGAAAATATGAGACACCCCATGAGCTCCTGAAATCACTTTAATTCCCATAATTGTCCACAAGAAACTAATTTTGATAAAAATCTTCCAGATTTATTTTAATAAGCCAGTCAATTCAATAGTCTCTGAAGACCTCTATGAGTATAAATCTTGTTAATATTTAGCTTAATAGAAGATAGCTGAATTCTCTTATCTGCTTCAGCATTCAATCTGTTTGCTATTTTACAAAAATACGTGAAGAAAAATTGTCATCAGACAGGTCTATAGTTGGAAAAGTAAGAATTCTAATTGCCTCTTCAGATAACTAAAAATACTCTTTTTAATAGCATACCAAATGTGAACAAGTAGTAGTTTCTTAAAATTAAGTTGTGTGTGGAATCTGAAACCATATCAATGAACTTTTCTTACTCTATTACATTACAATCCATTAGCCTATCTTGCACTTTGAATGGATCTTTTCACTATGCAATTCTGTAACATCATGCATTGATTACATGGAAAATATTGGTTCACTAAATTATGTGGGTCTTTTAGAAATAATGATATATTTCATTACATAATCTCAAAAAAATCACATTTATTAATGGTACCACCCATCTCATTAGAAAAGTCTTTAAATATTGGGAAGCTGGCAAGCTCATGGAGATGTACACAAATTTTCCAAAATTCAAATTTTCACTTGAAAGTTTGAATGTTATCACCAGCAACAAGTACTGTCAGTCATTCTTCTCAAAATGACAGACTTATTCATTTTTTGCAATGTTTCTGAAATACCCAAATCTGAATATCCATAGTTTATCTCTCTTTTGACCTTTAAGTAAAAATGGCATTCATGAAAGAAATGAGTAGGTCAGCTTGCAACTCAAACAATTGTACAAGTGCTTTTCTGCAAGATAACAACTATACTTTGGTATGCAGCTCAAATGCAGCTCCTTATGCACACTTCCCATTTTATTTGTGATGGTCAATTTTGTGTCAACTTGGAGGGTGTTTTTGAATGACTTCACTTTCCCTATCTCTCCTGAAAAATAAAAGGAGCAAAGACATTTCTATAAATCAGCAACCAAATGAATGAAGTTAAATAATTTCATTTGGCACCCTCCCCCACAACCCTTAGAGTGTGCTGAGAGGGTGCGGTGAGTTTCTGTCAGTGCCACAGCAAATGAGAGGTCAGCACCATCTCTTATGCAGCTCAGTTTAACCCAGTGGGAACTTTTTAAGTGTCTCCAATTCCAAACCTCATTTCATGCATAACTGATAGTCCATAAGAAACTTATCAGATTCTAAAATATGAAAAAAAAATTTTTTTGATGAGGTTGAGGTCCTTTATGGTTGTAGATTCACATCAGGAGGAGGAACCCTTTAAGGAGAATATGATATTTTCATTTGCATAAAGACAATAAAACTCTTTCAGCAGCAATTTCCCCATATATAAAAAGTGAGAACATAGCACCTTGGTGACACAGACATCTGTTACTTAAACAGATGCCACTTTCTAAACTCATTCAAGCAAACCCTCTGCTCCAACCAGAGACCCCTAAACCAAAATTCAATGTGTGGATAGAGCTTAAGAGGGGGGACTTTGAATAATGATGGATTTTACCTCACAGCTTTATTATGAATTTTCTTGACTTGTGTGTTTTTAGTGTAGCAAAATCTCCATCATCTCAGTAATTTCTTGCTTCTAGCTTCATCTTCACAATCTGCAAAAAATCTAATGCTTCCTCCTAAAATTCACTGCTGATTAGCATTAGCACTTCAGAAGACCAGATAAACTATGATTTTTGTGTGTTTCTTTCCTTTTGCAACTGCACTTTAATGATTTCACAGGACAGGGTCTGGCACTATCTAAAAGAGAAATGAAAGTTGGTTTCCTTTTTTTTAAGTAGCACATAGAGTCCTGAACTGATGTTTTCCAGTTTAGCAATACTTCCCCAGCCTGAGACTGATAAGTGCCTTCAGAAGTTAGGCTTACACTTCTAAATCAGCAGTTCATGAAAGGCATTACGAAAAACTATTATACTGCTATAATGGATGACAGCACAGTTGTATATGTTACACCTTGAAATAAGCAGAGGATTTTCAATCACTTGATAACCTTGAAACTGCTAAGGTATCAAATTGCTATCATGAATATTGTGCAGGAGCAGAAATAACTCAGGAAGCTGCCTTTGTGAATAATAATCAGGAAACTGTAACATTTTTACTGAGAAAATGGATTTGAGGCACTGGTGTATTGACAAACCCTCCAACAGGAAACTAAGGTAGACATTACAAATACATTTGCATTGGACAATGCACCAATCCATCATAAATTCCAACAGCATTGGGTTTGAAAGATCTAATCAGTTAAAATAATTATCAGCAAAGAATTATATTGCTTGTTAAAATTTCAAGGATAAAAGGTAAGGAGAGCCTCCATGTTATTTTATAGCTGAAAACAATAAACAAAAATATTTGTTTAATTTTTAAGCTTCCCAATATACTCTTAAATCTAACTCATTTCAGCACAGCATAGAAAAGAAGTTTAGAAAATGATTTTCTTTATAGGCATTTAAATCAATTGCACCATGAAGACATAGTAAAAACATAGACAGTAAATGATTATTTTACATCTCTTTTCCCTAAAATGCATCCATTTAATTTTTACCAAACTCTGATTTGTTCATAAACAGGGCACCCAGTATTGGTCTGTGGCATGCCTAGACCACAGTCTCCTACTGAAAACCCTCGACAGCCATTTGAAAACTCAATGTCTAGAGTGATTCATCATTGTGTCAGATTGGCCAGCACTTTGTCACAGTGACTGACAATGGGAGAAACTTGGAAATAATACAAAGATTCTCTGTTCTCTGATAGTGTCTGCACTGTGATTAGAGAAGAAAGCCTTGAGACTGTGAGGAGAATCTTAATTTTCCCCCAAAATTAGTTTTGATGTTTTTACCCTTTGTAAGTCAAACCCTGCCAGCACTTCCCATTGTGTCTTATTCAAAAGCAGCCATTTTCATTTAAAACAGTTACTGAACCTGATTATTGAAATCGCCTCACACCCAGCAGCTTATTGGTTGGGGTGAACAATTTTTCAATACTGTAAATCCAACTACCCTGCTTTATACGAGGCCACTGTATTCACTTGATAAAGAGAAGTGCTATCCGGCAACAGACAACAGACCTGACTGGCTAGTATGGATGGTAGTACCAATGCAACTTAAATTTACTCACACCCCTTCTTTTCAAGTCTGCAATCATTTTATATTATTCAATTTAACAGAATCCTAAAAGGGTACTGATATTAATTTCTGATGTCAAGTAAAGTATTGCTAGATGAAGTAATACAGAATGTGAGCATTATTTCTAGAGAACTTGAGAAGGAAATGTAAATGACTTGATGCAAATCCATCCCTCTATAGGAAATAAATGAAATAGCATCTTCTACTGATAGTAGATCAACAAGGTCTCCTTTGTATTAAAAAGAAAAAAAATGTATGTACATATCCTATCCAAAAAAGTGTGATTATAAGAGGGGTAAATTATCAGAAGGGGCACTAATCAAAATTAGCATTTATTAACTCATTATGTGCCAGAAATTGTATAAATCACCTCATTTATTCATAGGAACCTCTATGAGAGATGAATTATCATCACCATTTTACACATTAAAAGATGGAGAATTAACCTTCTTTAAGATTATACAATTGATAAATGGGGGAATTCAAATTTAAGTGCAGGTATGCCAAGTATTTTAAGTACCAAGGTCATTAACCATCCAACCAGAGTAAATGAAAGGATTTGAGGTGGGGTCCATGCAAGGTAAAATCAAGGAATAAAACAAAAAAAGTGCTGTCAAATATTTATAAGACGGATAATCTCAAAATACAAACCTGGACATATTCCTTCCCTCTCCCAGCCCTCCATCTTCCCTAAAGGTTTGTTGCTTTTCGGTGAAAGCCAAATGCCTTATCATGGCCAACATAGCAGCGTGTGATCTGGTGCATACCCGCCTCCCAAGCCTCATCTTCTACCACCTCGTCCTTCTCTCCAACACAGGCACACTGGCTTGGCGGTGGTCCTTATATGTGGCATGCTCCCTCCTGACTTACGCTGTTCCTAGTCACTGAACTTCTCTTGCTTATGCTTTTTACCTGGTTAAATCCTCTTCCTTCTCCATAGATAGCTCAGCTAAGTGTTACCGCAAGGAGGTGAGATCCCTCTTATCCTATGAACCACACACCTCTCCTTTATTGCCTCTGTCAGAATTGTAACATATTTGTCAGAATGGTTATTTTATTTATATCTGAATAAGTCACTTGACAAGTAGCCCCAGCGTAGTGCTCTCGCTGCCACAGTAAATGGGGTCTTATTAACTCTTTGAGACTGAATGAATGGGTAGATGGATAAATAGTTCCTATCTGTATTTCTTCTTATAGTTTGTATTTAGAGTGTCATTTTATTTTTATTGCAACTCAAGGACAAAATGAGCTAAATATCACTTTTCCAATTTTCTGAAGAAGAAAATGGTGCTCAGAGAAGTTTAATACTTATCTAAATTTACACTGGTAGTGACAGAGCGTGCTAAAACCTAAGCCTTCTGAATCTTAGTTCATTGTTGATTACACCACAGTCTTATTGTGTAATCAGTGGAAATGCAAATCTCTGCCATCCATTATAAAACACAAAAGATGGAAAAAATGTACAGAATGAAGTCTTCAGTGACGATGGAGAGAGCGTGAATTAGGGAGTGAATCATGATTGTGTAGATAGATGGCAGCACTGCTTTCCCCTGCGGAGCTGCCACAGTGGCTCAGGGTGCCATGTAAGCTCACAGAGGTTCATAAAGACCCTGGAGGTTGAGTCCAGAGCTTGAGTTAGAAGTGATGTCTCCCAAGTCAAGGAGCTGATTGTGAACTCTGAGTAAGTGGCGGTAAAGTGGCTATGGTTCAGAAGCTTCGGAGGACATACCTCTGGCCACGCCTCTGTAAAAGGGAGGCAGCACGTTCTACAAACTCTTATACAAATTGCCTCCAGCTTTGGACCTGAGCAGCTCTCCATGAGGAGAGATTGGGATGGGAGCATTTGGGTCCAAGTGGTCCCAAAGGCATGTATTAGTTCCCAGAGACACACTGGCCAGCCCCAATCAGCTAAAAAAAAAAAAAAAAGAAAAGAAAAGAAAAGCAATTAACTTGCATACTCAGGCCCAGCCAATTTTTGAGCCAGTTTGGACCACTGAGAACAGTGTGTCTATAGTTACAGATACAACATTAGGACAAGTTTGGGAAGAGTTGTGCCATCGGACTTGCTTATGGCTGTTTTGGGGGCGAGCATGTCATCACAGAGCCTAAAAGCTCCTCTCACTTCAGCCATGTTGCTCAACCTGAATACCTGCACTCCAGCCTAGTTTTTCTGACTAGTATGACTTCTCTTAAGAATGTTGCAAATAACCATAATCCACTTGGGTGGTTTCCCACCCAGGCCTACTTATTTCCTTTGCCCCAGGAGTTGGACCCTTTTCCCAGTCCTCCCAGATACCAGTTAGGATCTATGCAAATAGACTCCTCCACCACACAGAACCTTGAATAAATTACCCATCTGATTTTGAATCACCATTATTTTTATTTTGCTGATACCTTGATTTAAGAGGAAGCCTGAGTCAGTTCCGGCTCCTGAGTCCCTCTGGATAATGTCTAGTTGCCTTATAATCATACTCCCAGAGGCTGGATCTAACCCCAAGCTCTAGCCTGATCTTTCACAAAGATTCACCTGGAAAAACCTTAGAAGAGAGTTTTCAATAGAGCATTCACGAGTTTTAATGAAATCCATCTCAGATTTCTGCTTTTCAGATTTGCCCTGGTGAATATATGAATTTCCCAGTGCTACTGTTCAAACCAGCACTAGGGCTCTGTCCTCACATGGCAAGGAGAAAAATCCTTGGGCACATCTAAGACTTCAGGAGAAGCAGAATCTCAGAAGTGTCCGATATACTTATTACATCTGGACCCAGACCAGCCACTCTTTAATCTGTGCTCACCATTGGCCCTGAATTTCTGCAATGATCCCCAGCTTCTCTCCCCAGACTTTAATAACATCTTTGTGGTCTTCGTACTCTTGTGTGGACATCTGGCTCCCATATGAAATCGTCACAGGTCCCTCGATATTTTGTTATAGGTTGCCTCTTGCCCATCTGAGCCAATTTCTTAACTCCAAAGGTCTACCACAGCCTTTCTAAATGTCCTGGAGATTGAAAAACTGAGAATGGTCAGGACATTATTGCCATATAAACCAGTATGGTGGGAGTAATCACACGGGTAACTGCAGTGTCAGTCAAGGTTAGGAGCTGCTGTCTTATATTCCTAGAATTCAGTGGAAACTGTATTGGAGAGAGAAGGGCAGGTGTGAGGGAGAGCGAGTAGATTCATAAAGCAGAGGAAGTAAATGGGTGGGAAAGTGATAGCTTAATAGGGGAGATATCAGTGGAGAAGTGGGACAGAGACTGAGTAAAAGAGAGCAGAGAAAACCCTGGAAGATGTGCTCCAGGGACGACATAGGAAACATGCTCAGTAGGCAAGCAGGACTGTGCATACAACCGAGACCCTTAGATGGAAACCATTGGTATGAGCGGCACTTACTGCACACAGTGAACTCACACTTGGTCAGTCCATACAACCAGAACACCAGCCAGTCCTAGGCTTGTAAGCATTTCCGGAGGTCATACAACCCCCCTTCCCATCTCCTCATGGCATCACTGAGCATCAAGAATTACTGTACAGTGCTAACGACCAACTAGATGATAAAGTCAGATCAAATACTGATTTTGATTTTGGGGGCAATCCTGAGGTAGGCCGGACAGTCATAACTTTTACCTCCATTTTATGGGTAAGGGTAATGAGACTCAAGCTGGAGAGGTGACTTGCCCAGGATCACATAGCTACTGAATTCAAGGCAAGACCCTGATCAGAGCTTAGGTATCTTCACACTCTAAATCCACAGCTCTCTTCACTTCACCACTCTGTCCAGAAGGACTGAGAATTCTCTCAAAATACAGAGGTCAGTTTACTTCCCTGCTTTGTAAACTGTGGGTGGGCTGCTGTCCTTCAGTGAGTGGGATGCTGTCCTCATCAGTTGGATCTGTGGTTCTTAAGGGTTCTTCTTTGGATGCATTTGGAAACTTACAGGGAGAGGTTTTTGGTTGTCACTATGATGAGGAGGCCCTACTGGCACTTAATGGATGGGGGCCAAAGATACGAGACAAAGTCTGAATGCATATTATATTCCCACACAGTAAAGAATTCTAGCATCACACGTGCTATTGAGTGCCCAGTGGACATCATGTAGGAAAACTTGTGTATAATTACCTGAGTCAAGAACTTAACTCTGTTTTATATGTTACTGAATATGTTAATAGTTACTGAATTTTCAGAAATGTGACTCCCAAATAAATCTAGGAGAAAATTGTATATGGCTGTATCACAACTTTACAAGGAGTTGCTTGCCATTTTAGAAAATCATAATACACGTGATTTTATCTTCACTTTACATGTTGACTTTATAATCTTCCCCGGAGTAGGGGTTGGGTAGGTAGGGGACTTTCACTGTGTAGCTGCCAGAAATTGACTATTACTTTTCTTTAATTTTATAATTTTGAAAGCTTGAAAAACTGAAGCTACAATTATAACATGTTGAACTTCATTCCAGGAAAATCAACTGATTTAATAACTTCATGCCTCACTAAGAAAGAGCCTGGATTTTGGCTAAAATGATGAGCAAACCAGCCCTTTTCACTAGATCATCCAGAAATTCAGGTTACAAGTGTGAATTTGAAATGAAAATGCCTTAACTGGAAAACATTCCACAAAGTTAGTTTGTTCTATCGTTTCTAGGAGAAAAGATGGGAAGTTGAGTCTGGATAAGACATTCTGTCACGGATTCATTTCAGCCTCATGTCATAGCTTGTGTATTATTTAGAGGTAATTTAAGGTTCCTATATATGGTAACATACACAGAAACTTTCATTTCACCTACTGCTCTTTCTCCCTGCTCTTTGCAATTCCAGTCTTTGTTTTGGAATGAAACTATTAAGCTGCAATATGAAGTTAAACACGCTCGACAGGAAAAGGTGTGTGAGTCAGCAGTTTGTAACTGCCAGGAAAGGAATGAGAAAGCTTTCAAATTCATATTATTGATGTGAATTATTTTGAAGACTGTATGGTTGGCTGTTTCAGTGAACTTTGGCGGGGATCAGCAATTTACTGATGACGAAAATAAACTAGCGAACCACCTTACGTTCTCTAAACAGGCAGTAAAGCTGATCATTTGGTAATCGAAAGAAATAAAGCTATTGGTGATCATTTCAGAGTGACCCATAGAGAGGTCACTTGAACTCAGCTCATTATCTCAAATGGTCAGATGTTAGGTTCACAGTGAACGCCAAGTCTGCCCACAACTACAACTGGGCTGCAACTTCTTAGAGCCCTCAGTTCTTTAGTAACTGAAGATATCATTTCTGCTTTGATATTATTTCTAAATATTATGTTCATATCATAGTAATTGTGGGAAGACTGAAGCACCATTCTGGGAAATCTGATCCAGGTCCATTGCATCAGGGAGATTTAAGCAAAACAAAACAGAAACACAATTCCCAGGCACAATTCCCAGCACTCCTGACTTGGTAAGTGCTGGAGTGAGGCCTGGGAATCTGTAAATCAAACTCCCTGGTAGTTTCTATGTACCAGCATGTATGCTACTAAATACTCTTGACCGCTTGTCTATTAGGTAATAGAATAAATAAGAACAATGTAGAATTTCTGTGGGTTTACTTGAATAATTTATAGTAAATTCTAATTCTCTTCAGAAATTTCATATATTTTATCTGAATATAACACATTTAATAATGAGAATGTTAAAAATCAAAGAATCCCACTTACTGTGGACAAGGACAGAAAGGAACAGAAGGAATGTTAATGGTCTAGCTCATCTTCTGGCCCATGGTGGGATCTTGATGCATGAGCTACTGGGAGCTCTTTCTCTGGAGGTGTGCGCAGCTGGTGGCAGGATGTTAGTAGCTGCTCCTGGACTGTGGCTCCGCTTTTTGGAGGCGCACTAGATCAGTCATAGGAAAGCTGGTGAAGGAGGACTTGGTTTCAGGTTACCGAAGGAGTTGGATACACCATTCCTCAGACTCAGAATGCATATAAGCTCCTCAATCCTTTAGCCCATCAGACCAGGCAGAACCACATGTTCAGTGGTTTCTCCTTCTTTCTAAAAAAACAAAACAAAACAAAACAAATGTTTATAGTTTAATGAGTTTAGGCTAAAAAATTATATTAGTTTAAAGGAGGCAAAGTTAATAACTTAAAACTTCTTCTGACCATGTCCTGATGCCTAGTACAAAATTATTTGCTGATACATACTGAACCAATGAGTGTTCTCACAGTTCTGGCTTGGCCTCTGCTTTTCCAAAGGGAGAAAAACTTTCTGCAGCAGTAAATTCTACAACCCAGGGTGAGACCTGCTTTACCCATTTAATTCCAATACCCAAGTTTTGAGTATCACAAACAATTAGTATGCATCCCCGATAATCAGAGAATCATAAAAGGTTACACTGAGAAGAGATCTTAAGCACGATCTGGTCTACCTTCAACTTGGAGTGATCCCTGACACCTCTCTTTCTATTACACATCTCAAATCCATCAAACAAACAATACACTGGCAAACCTTTTGCCTCCTATCTTAAATATATCCAGAGCAAGATCACTTCTTACACCTCCATTTAAGTGACCTTGGTGAGAGCCATTATCAGCCTCACTGGGATTACCAAAATCCCTTCTTAACTAGCATGCCTACTTCCATCCTTGCCTACTATAGACTTTCCCATCTCAACAGAGATACTATTAACATAGAAATCACTTATGGCATGCCTCTGGGTAAGAAGCCAGCCCTAATAATAACTTGCAAGATTCCACATGATTTGTTTCCAGGATACTTCTCTAATTCATCTCCTATAATTTTCTACTTTTTCATTCTGCTGCAGACACACTGGCCTCCTGATTATTTATTGAACATTTTAAGTATGCTTCCTCAAGTCTATGCGCTGGTGTTTCTTCCCCCCAGAATTCTCTTTGCACATACATCTTCATGGACAATTCTTTCAACTCCTTTAGGTCTTTGCTCAGAGGCCACTTTCTCAGTGAGGCCTACACTGATCACCCAAGTTGAAATTCAAAGTCAACACCCTTCCTGCACTGTATCCTAGAACTCCATTTCCACACATCCTATTGCTTGTTGAAGGTTTTCTGTTGGATGGCTGTCTGGCATCTGATACTTATTATCACATGTGGAATTCTTCATCATTCCCTAAACTTGCTACTTTACTTAATGGCATGCCTTCTCTACGGAAATTTGAAAACTAAAATGTATTAGGCAAGCTCCATAGCTCCATACCAGAAGCTTTACATGCATTACATCATTCAATCTTTTCTCTAGTCCTGTGAATCAGCATATGTGTCCTAATTTAAAGCAAGAATATCAGGGATACATAGTGAATGGCAGAGCTGGAATCCAAAATCAGGTTCCAGTGATAGCATATACATGCCTTTCATCTATATCAGGGGTCAGCAATTATGCACCCTGGGGAAAATCTAGCTCACCACTTGCTTTTGCACATAAAGTTTTGTTGTAACATAGCTGTACCCATTTGTGTATATATTATCTATGGCTACTTTCATGCTATAACAGCAGAGGTGAGTCATCACTAATAGAGACTATATGACCTGTAAAGCCTAAAATACTTACTATCTGGCCCTTTATAGAAAAAGTTTGCCAGCTCCTGATCTATACTATCTTGTCTTCAATACAAAGCAGAGGTTAATTAGTCTAGAAATTGCCTGATATATAAATGTACAAGGAAAATTTAATAGACAGAAGACACTATGAAGAAGAAAAGAACTTGTTTAAAGAATAATATTCAATTTGTTGAAGTTGTAAATCTTTACAAATTTTGGTCCTAATTATAGATACAGTTGAACCCCTTCAAATATTTTAAACCATATTTATGGGTTTAATATTTTCAAAATTATATACATGGCTTGCATTATATATTTATTACATCCGTGGCTCACCATGACTTCCCAAATGTACCAGCATCCATCTACCATACTTTTAGCCCCCATGTCCCCCCACATTTCTGAACACTTACTTTTCTGCAAAGGGGAGAGAGAATTATTTTCTTTCACTGGAGTCCTGTAGAGTTCCCACTTGTTTTTTATCAAATATTTTCCATTTCACAACTTTCTTCATCAGACTTCTATGTCCATTCATTATGGCATCTTCTTCAACTTTGAACTTTCTGTTTATAATTTCGTACTGCGCTACAGGTTTATCAAACTGTTTTCTGAAAACAGATTGTGAAAGATAAAATTGAGAGAAAGGATCCAGACACCTGGATTAGGGAGATTTTATGAGATTGACTGGTATTGTCCAGCCTTGGCATCGTCAGTACATCTCTGAACTTCAGGTTCATCTTCTCCACCCTGGGAATCTTCTACACCTGCCCCGCAGATTAGATGTGAGAATGAAAAGGTATATAAACTATGAAAACACTCAGCAATGTGTATATTTGGGGATTGTTTTGGCTTATTCACTTTTTTCTTAATTAGTAGATTTTATTCAAGTAAAACAACCATAAAAATGCATAAATCATAAAGGCACAGTTGATGAGATAGCACAAAGTGAATGCACCTGTGTTACCACTACCCAGGTAAAGAGATATAACCAGCACCTCAAAGGCTTTCTTCATCAACTACTCATCAAATTAGTTTGGTCTGTTTTCAAGTGTTATATCCATGCATTCATGTAGTGTGCATTCTTTTGTGTTTTCTTTTTTATTTCATATTATATTTCTGGGATATGTCAATGTTATTGCATGTAACACTAGTGTTTTGTTTTGCTTTGCTTGGTTTGGTTTGGTTGCTGTTGTATAGCATTCCATTTTATGACTATACCATGATTAATTTGTTCTTATCTTGATGGATATGTAAGTTGTTTTCAGCATGGGCATGGTTTGAATGTTGCTATAAAAATTTCTGTACATAACTTTTAGTGCTCGTAAGTATTTTTAGTGGGTCTACAACCTGGAGAATGAATAGCTGAGTCATAGGGTGTGTGTATGTTTAACATTAGTGGGTACTGCCAAATTCTTTTCAAAGGTGGTTGTACCAAATTTATCCTCATATCAGCCATTTATGGAAACTCCATATCTTTGCTAACACTTGGCATCCCATTGTGATTTTAATTTGCCTGTCCCTAATCACTAAAGAAATTGATCTCTTTTGAATTCTCATGCTGCTTTGATAGAACTGAACTTCTGGTGTCAAGATAGATTTATCTTGTCCTAGCACCACTCTTGATGGTAGGCAACTGACTAGTTGATGCTCTTGAAAGTTTTTCTTAGAGAGTACAGATTCCAAATCTAAAAATCAGCAAGTGTATTATGGGACCATTTTCTTCCTATAACAGCCCAGTTAAAAATCAACATCTTTCTAAATACAACTTTTTAAATATTTCTTTCATCTCTATACTCTGATACATATTTGGTGAATGGGTAGGGTAGTTTACTGGCATAAATGGATATCTCATAATTATCAACAACTAAAATGGTTACATCTGTAATATTCAGATACCTTTTCTATCAAAAGTTACCTAGAATGGCATTTGCAATGATAGTATCTCCTTATTTTCCAGGTCATTAAAAGCCATCCCCACTACTCTCTCACAGAAGAAGGGCAGAAACAAGTTCAACTACAGGAAGATAACAAATATGTACAAAAGGAGCCGATGAGAAGAGATGGCTTTAGATTTTTTGGTTTCATGTTCAGGTTTGATATTTTCTAATCCTAACTTGTACTGATTTGATCTCTTTTTAATATTCTGATTAGGTAGATCAAATATATGTCCACAAAGAAGGTTTGCGATTCATGATGTTACTTAAGATTGTAAAATTATATGAAGACCCAGGCAACATGTTTGATGTTTTTTTAAGATTTTATGTGCTCTGACACATTCATTGTTTTTATCACTTCACTAGCATTGCGAAGGAATCCTCTGTGAACAAATAGGAAATTGAGAACAGGAAACAATGCCTTAAACATTACTATATCGGGAACATTGAATTTTGTCTATTTACTGCTTTTTATAGTAGAGAAAGCTCAGTATCTGTTCTTATCATTCTTGTCAGTTTTCTTTTGCTGAATCTGTGATGCTTTGGATTATGGTTCAGAAAATATTAATCCCCTTGCCACTCCTGTGGCAAGAGTAAACTTTCTTGTGTTGTTGATAATAGACTTGGAAAGTTAGTAGATATGACACAAGCAGAGGTTTGGCTTTTGGACTCTAGCATTCATCAGGAGAAAAAACTGGACAAATGGCCATTGGATCAATGAGCTTGAAAATTAGTGTAGCACATCAGAACCCAACCCAGGTCCTAGAGTCCAGAGACCGGAGTCTGACCTGGCCAAGCCAAGCAGAAGCTGGCCTGAAAACTTGTGAATGAGAAATAAAGTCTGGATGTTTTAAGTCACTTAGTTTTGGTATAGTTTGTTAGGCAGCATTATTGTGGGAAAAGCTGAGTGAGACAGTTTCTGAATTTATTATTTAAGAACATTGACCATAAAGTCCTCAAATATAAAACCTCATTTAGTAAATTGGTCAAACACGTTTATCTTTCTTAAACACTTATTATGTGCCAGCCACTGTGCTACATACTAGAGAAAAATGGTGAAAAAAAATAGACATGGGGAAACTTGACAAAATAGCTTTAATCCAATATTTCTGGTTATGATAAGCACCTCTTGCAGGATAACTCAGAAGGGGGACCAGAACTAGTCTTGACAACTCAAGAAAGTTGTCAGAAATGAAGTATAAGTAGGAAATATTCACATTATTGTAAGCAGAGGCAATGACATGCTCAGAAACTCAGAAAAAAAGAAGTTACAGTCATTTGGTGGGCTACAAGGAATGCTGTGTGACAGAGACTGGATGGAATGGAAGGAAGGATGTTAGTCTATAGAGGCAAATAGTTTGAGGGGGGCTAACCAGAAAGTGTGTCTGGGGCTTCTGGCAGCTATCCTGCACACTAAATGTAAAGCGAGCTAAAGGTCAGATGATATCAGTGATTTCTAAGATTCAGTTATGCATGAAACAGGATAGGCTCCTGAGTAATTCCAACGTTTATGAGACAGAAAGAGGCAATGGGTTCATTAATATAATAGATATTTGTTTAGCACTGTGAATGTGATGGTAAATGAAAATAATACAATCACTTTCATCAGAGGTTAATATGGGTTGGAAACATAGAGAAGGAAAGAGGTAATTCTAATACATAATGTTAAATGTTATAAAATGAAATGACAATCAAGTTCGAGAACTTGTTGCAATGATGTTTCTAACTTTTTTTGATATCAAAGGGATTATTTATTATGAATTTGTTCCAACTGGACAAACAGTTAACCAAGTTTACTATTTGGAAGTGCTGAAAAGGCTGCATGAAAAAGTTAGACGATCTGAACTTTTCACCAACAATTCATGACTCTTCCATCATGACAATGCACCTGCTCACATGGCACTGTCTGTGAGGGAGTTTTTAGCCAGTAAACAAATAAATGTATTGGAACACCCTCCCTACTTACCTGATCTAGCCCCCAACGATGTCTTTCTTTACCTGAAGATAAAGGAAATACTGAAAGGAAGATATTTTTATGACATTCAGGATATCAAGGGTACTACGATGACAGCTCTGATAGCCTTTCCAGAAAAAGAGTTCCAAAATTGCTTTGAAGGGTGTACTAGGCACTGGCATCAGTGCATGGCTTCCCAAGAGGAGTAGTTCCAAGGTGACCTTAGTGATATTCAGCAATGAGGTATGTAACACTTTTTCTAGGATGAGTTCGAGGACTTAATTGTCTGACCTCGTATGGAACAAAATGCAGAAAGAGCTAGAAAAATTTCACAAAAAACATTAACACCTAAGCTGAAAACCTAAGGAAGAATGATAATTATTCAAGTCAAGAGTAAGAAAAATATCATTCCAGGTATAGCTAATGGAGGACTTAAGATTCTCAAGGACAAGAGAAAAGATGAAAGGCAAGGGTGATTTATTTTAAGAAACTAACTGGGAGAGGTAAATAGGGCCAGGTCATAAGTCATGTTATAGATTTTGGATTTTAAGTTGAGAACAAGGAGAAACCATCAAGGGATTCTGAGGAGGCTTGAGAAACATCCATAGGGTAGAACTGGTAGAACCTGATAGCTGACTGCATGCCTGGGTTAAAGGAGAGGGAAACATGGGGACATTGGCAAACTGACTTGAGCAAATCAGTGAAGGGTGATGTCATTGGGAGCACAAAGTGTGGAAGAGATTTAGAGGGCTGGTGATGAGGATTTAAAAGTAATGTTAAAAAATAAAAATTAGGGTCAGCTGAGGTGCACATTGGTTAAGAGCTGGCTTGGGATGCCAGAGAGCCCCGGTTCGGATCCCACATATGAGGGCCAGTGACACTGCCCTCTACAGCTAAGATGCTGAACAACAGCTCGACCTGGAGCTGGGCTGCCGTGAGTCGCCGGCGATGGTGTAGGCTGCAGCCCCTGCTGCAGTGGGTTGCCATGGGCTACCGTGTGTAGCCAGCAGCCAGCGTGAGTGGCCAGCAGCCACAGTGAGCGGCCGTCCAGAAGCCGGCGACTGATCTGCCTCGCCCAGGAAGAGCACAATGATGGTGCCAACTTGGGCCAGTGAAGCAATGTCCTCCACAACTAGACTGAAGAACAAAACGACAGCAACTTGTCTGTTCCCCTTCCCCCAATTCCCCAATAAAAATCTTAAAAAAAAAATAATTAAAGGAGGTGGACAAATAGCTGTTGGGACAAAGTAAGAGAATCAGGGTAATGCTTCTTCTCCAATTGAGGAGAAAACATAGTTTTAAAAACAAACAGCCATTCATCAGTGCCAATGTGGCAAAGAATATGAAATACTGAGTAGGAAAACATTCAGATTTGGATAGTAGGGGTTTGTGAGTGACTTTGGAGAAAGCAGTTTCATCGAACTGGTGGGTGTAGAGAGGGGGTTATAAGAGTCTTAGGAGAGAGTGAGTGGTGAGGAAATGGAAGGGAAAGTGGAAGAAATAATGGAATGGCTTCAGAAGCCAAATGATGGAATGACAGCTTACAGAAGTAGCTATGTTGAAAGAAAAAAGTGTTAGGATAAGGAGCCTAAGCCAGTTTCCAGTTTGTGTGCTAGGAGGAAAGAGCCAGGGGAGAGGAAGAGATTTACGATATAAGATGCTTATGTCGGGGGTGGGAGGGGTCACTTCTAGAGCATGTTCCAAAGGAAGTGGAATGCTTGAGTTCAACCTCAAGGCAGGAGAGCTTGTAGGGACGATTCTTCTACAGGACAGAAGAACAGGCAAGGGAAGGCTGATGAAAATAAGAAATTTTGAGGTGATAGAAAGGAAGACTAAAGGTTATTCACTGATATTTATTCTAAAAGGTAGAAGAGAAGGTCATTGGCTAGCTGAGTTTAAGAAAAGTGGAAATGATTATAATCATCCATCTGAGGACACTGGTAAGGAGATGATTTTTTTATCTATATACCATAGACTTCATTCTAGTTAGTTTTGGCAGAAATTGAACTTATTAAGGGATATTAGGTAGCTTATCAGATTATCAGGAGGTCCAGCCAGCCACAGAAAATGCTCAATGCATGACGATCACTAAAACAATGCCACTGCTATCAACATGTGGTGTCTATACCTCAGTTCATTAAAATATCACAGCTTGTATCTGTCAAGGTCAAGATTGTACATTAGCTACCTTTGAGGAGCCAAATGCCTAGAACCACTAGGAGTCACCAAGTGCCAAGATACAGATTCAGTGAGTGTCTATGTCCTCATATTGCTCTCTTTTGTAGGAGAAACTGCTGTTCATACCCCAATATACATTCTCTCCTTCTTCCTTCATACTAGAATATTTAGTTAGTCACATGGCTGGCTGCTCATAGTAAAAACTACATTTCCCAGCCTCTCTTGAAGCTGCATGTGGCCATGTGAGTAAGTTTGGGCCAATAGGAGGTAATCAGAAGTGTTGTGTGGCAATTTCTGACACAATGGAGTTGAGTCACTACCTTGTGTTCAGTAATCAACTGAAAGAAGCCTGTGTCCCTATGGACTTCTTAGGGTAGTGCAGATTTTTTATTCTTCCATAAGAGAAAAGCAAACTCCTATCTTGTTTTCTAAATTAAAAAAGAAATTTTCATGAGCATGTCTCATGCATGGGACAGATCCCTTGCCTAGACCTAGACAGCCCATGGAAAATGCAGGAAAGTTTTCAGGTTCCAACTCTGGAATCCAGGACTCATAATATAGAGAATGTCCCTCAAATAGGAGGGGTGTTCACAAGACATTAGGCAACCACAGATAAAGCAGATGCTTACCTCAGGGGCAATCAAGTAAGAGGGGAGAAAGGAAGGAAGGAAGGAAGGAAGGAAGGAAGGAAGGAAGGAAGGAAGGAAGGAAGGAAGGAAAGAAGAAAGGAGGGAAGGAAATAATAATAATAAGTGGTAAAGGGGCCCAAAAGAGCATGAATTCATTAAGACTTGATATTATTACTATTTTAGAAGAAACTCTTGACAACCTGGAGTTGGGAACAGAAATTGGTCTTAGCCTAGTAAATATGTTGTGGAATTACCAGACTGTAGAATTCAAATTTGATATAGAAACAAACAGATGGAAGGGAGTGAAAATCAGAAAACTTTTCCTCACTTGTACTTCACCCCAGGGTCCAGCAGGAGGCTGGGTAGGGGCATAATATTGAGGATTGAGTGGCGGTGGAAGCAGACAAACGTTTGGAATCAGATGTGGATGAAACACTCTGTCTAACATACTTACTGTAAAAACATAGGCGAGTTATTTGTCTCTTGGAGCCCATTTCCTGATCAGTAAAATGGGAAGAATAATAGCAGCAACTAGCAAACAAGTACAGTACCACAGATAAAGTATGCTCAGCCCCTAGCACAATGCCTGGCACCCTGTAAGCCCTCAAAATCATGGTGAACGCATTTTAGTAAAGTTCAACTGCTCTACTTATTCACCCACTCTCATCTCCTTACTGCACGACATAGGTTTCAGGCAAATAAAAATACCTAGTCCTATCTGGGGCTGGAAACCACCCAGCATAATTCAAACCATTCTCAGGAATAAAGTGTTTAGACTTTAAAACAAATAAATAAAAAGTCATGACTCACAATTAGAGAATGGAATCCTCAGGAAAAACCAACATTAGCATCTAAACAAGAAAATGAGCTCATTGACATTGAAAAATGTTACTACGTTTTCAATTTCATTAAAGTCTCCAATAGACAAACACATTTATTTCTGTGCTATGTGTCTGATAGAAAGAATGGGCAAAAACATCAGTCTACAAGCTCTGGGACTCTAGACTGTGACAGCGCTGATGAAATATATGTTTCCTGAAGAGACATGCAATCCTCACTATCTGTGAACATTGAAATATTAAGGAAATTACTTATAAAACAGATAAAAATCCATTACAGGAGCATAGCCTAGAAACTGCAAAGGAGGATGGGAAGGTATAATTTCCAATCTTCCTTGAAAACAAAAAAAAAGAAAAATTTATTCTCTTGCCATTATCCTGGTGAAATTAAATTTCATTGTACGGGTCTCATCTTCATAATTACCAGGTTGCTATGAGAATTAGATATAAAAAGCTACCTCATCTAAGGGTAGCAGCTGATTTTCCTAAATATTATATATTTAAAATGGTAAAAGAGGAATAACACTTCAAATAATCATTTTAATCATCATACTTGTTCTGTGTTTGCCCACCCACTTTTCTCGACACACTCATGTACAGACATTGAGGCTGAGTCCCTACAGGGATAGCCTCCTGTAAAGGCCATAAAACCATCGGGATGAGTACAGAACCAGGATCCCCATGAATATGTCCTGGAGTTTCTAGAAGTCCAAAGGCTGGGAGCCAGGGAACTTATTAGTCTTGAGAAGTATGATAGGTTAAATAATAATTGCCCCCAAAGATATTCTCACACTAATCATCTGGAACTTGTTTGTTAATATGTTACCTTACGTGGCAAAGGCACTTCGCAGATGTGATTAAGATTATGGACTCTGAGATGGGGAGTTTAGCCTGGGTTATCCAGGTGGGCCCAATCTAATCCCATGAGTCCTCAAAAGCACAGCATCTTGACACGCTATGGTTTATCAGAGAGAGAGAGAGAGATGATGATGATGATGATGGAAGAGAACCAGAGAAATAGTGACCTGAGAAGGACTAACTCAGCTGTTGGCTTTGCAGACAGGAAAGGTCAGGAGCAACAGAATGTGGGCAGCCCCTAGATGCTGGAGGAGCAAGGAAATGGAGTCTTCCCTAGAGCTTCCAGAACAAATGAGGACCTGCCCACACTCTGATTGTAGCCAAGTGAGACTTTGTAAGACTTGTGACCCAGAGTACTGTAAGATAATACATGTGTGTGTTGTTTTAAGCCACTAACTGTGTGGTAATTTGCTGTACCAGTATAGCAAACAAATATAGGAGGGTAGAGAGAACCTATTAACTAATGACATTTTCCCCAAAATTCTTACTTTGTTTGATCTATAACTTTGCTCTTGTCCCCACCCCTTTAGACGGAGGTCCTGACAATGTGCCTGTCTCTTAGCAGCTTTCATTTGGGAACTAGACTATTTCACTGAAAGCAGTAGCCAGCCAGTGTACAGCTGCAAATGAGATGAATCATATGCTGCCACCAGTCCTGAAGGTTCTTGCTGCTGCTCTTTGTTTGCATCATATAAGACCCATTTGAACATCAAGCATGACACGGACCTACTCCTGCTCATCGAATCTTCCTTTCTTCCTCCTCTCTCTCTTCCTCCCTTTATTTCTCCCTTCCTTCCTCTTTCTTCCCTTCCTTCCTAATGATAATGCCATTTCCTCAAGCATCTTAGCAGTTACTATTTAGAAAATGTTATTTTTAATGTAGAAGTGTGACATTAAAATCTTAAAATCACCCAAGGAGGGTGATTTTAATTTTAATTATATCTTATTAATGCTAAGTCATTAAAATGTATATTTATAAGGGGTGAATTTTTTCACATGTAAATTGTCCCTCAATGAAGGTTTTTTTAACAAAAAGTTTTGTTATAAAACTTTTTTTCATCATCATCATCATCACCATTGTCCTCTGTCATCATTACCATCAATTATACACAAGCACACAAAGGAAAAATCAAATAGTAAGAAAAGCATAAAATAAAAACCATATTTACCTTCCTTTATCACCAGTCACATTCCCAAGATACTAGTACTTTCATCAACTTCTGCTATTTTTTACATAATTTTTAAAACCGAATAAATTTCTATTTGCAGTAAAGTTGCAAAGATAGCACAGACCTCTCATATACCTTTCTCTCAGTTTCCTCTAATGTTAACATCTTACATAATCATGGTAGTGTTGTTTTTAAAATTATCTACTTATAATAATTCTGGTTATTTCTTCTACCTATCTTAGTAATATACTTATACCTCTATAAAAAAGTTTATCATTTAAGGGCCGGCCGAGTGGCTCAGTTGGTTAAGAGCTCACTCAAGAGTTTGAGCTCTGAGCAATAGCGGTTCAATGCCTGGCCCGAGCTGAGCAGCCGCTGAGCTGCCAACAGGTGGCAGGATGGTTCAGCTTAAAAAAAAAAAAAGTTTATCATTTAGATAGCATCCATTGTCACTGTGAAGATAAGGAATTAGCTCCCATGTACTGTACACCATTACCCTCCCCCTCATCGGAATGCATATTAGTTTTAATTTATTTTTACTCTTTTTTTAAATTTAACTTAAATTTAACTTTTTTTAAATTTAACTTAAGAAACTATATTGTTTTCAATCGTCATTATACTCTATATCACAAAACTCTACTGTTGAATTCAAGAAATTGGTACCTCCCATTTTCCCCCATTCTACTCTCCCCTTTTCACAACTCAATATTCACAACTGAATGTTTATAGAATTGGTATTTGTTGAGCATGTACTACATTCCAGAGTTTTTCCAGTATCTACAGATATATAATATAGTCATGAACAGATGAGATTCCTGTTCTCATTGAGCTTGCATTCCGGAATTGGAGTAACACAACTTAGATAAACAAGAGAAAAACTCAGATAGATAGGGATAAGAGTTATGCAGATAAAAAAGCCTGAGGTAACAGAGTAGTGATTCTTAGACCAAATGTCAGGAAAGACCTCTTTGAGGAGATGACCTTAAGTTGAGAGGAAATGACTTTAAGTTGAGTGTAATGGACCAAAGGTGGGAGTGAGAAACAAGGGGACAGACAAACAAAAGTGGTAAGAGATGAGGTAAATGTGATGGGCAGCAGTTAGATCATAATATAGGGCATTTAAGCAGGGGGAATAGTTTGGATTTCATTTTAAGCATGATGAGAAATCTGTGGAGGGTTTGAGCGTGATATGGGCTAACAGGAGCACAGGTCTGACGTACATTTCTAGGAGTTTACTTCAACTAATGTGTGCAGACTGGATGGTAGGGTTAGGGAGGGTAGATGTTGCCTCAGAGAGACCACTTAGGAGGTTATAGCCCTAGTTCAGGTCTGACCCCTCCTGGGATTCCCAACAGGTATATCCTGCATGCTTGCCATCACCAGTTAAATATCTGTGGGGCATCTCAGATTTAATATGGCCATCATGATACCATTGGTTATCTCAACATTTTTTATCCAAACTAGCTTCTTTGGGGCTTTCTCATCTCAGTAAACAGCACTACCTACTATTCAGCTTATGGGACTTATCTCTATTCTTTTGCTCACACCTGACATCAAATTCATCTGCAAGTTCTATAAATTCTATCTTTAAAACATATCCCAAGTAGCTCTAATCATCATTATCTTTTACTTTTTCCCAGAACATTGGTTCCCACTTCCAAGGAAGGCTTTCTCAGGTCTCCTTTATTCAACAATATATGTATTTTCTCTTTTTCAGAAATCTGTTAGTAACCAAATTTCTAATCCAAACTCAAGTAGGAAATAGGCCCAATTTTCTTAAGGATTTCTATTCAAGTAATTGATTAAAGAGTCGGAAGTTTCTAAGGGAGAAGCCTTCTACTTATAAACTATAATCTAATTCAACTGAAAGTCACAAATTCTCAATTTGTAGAATTGAGAAAAACAATTATTTCTGTGCCCAAATTTAAGCAATTATAATCAACTATGACAAAATTTCAGCCTCAGTTTCCAGAAAAACTAAGAGGACTTATTTTTTCTAGTCAAGCCTAGTGCTTTAAACTTTTTTTAAGTAGTTGTCAATAATCTAAGTCAAGGGACCAGAAGGGGCCATGGGCCAGAAGGTACAAGATGAGCATCTATAAGTGAGGTCCAGGTGAGACCTCTAACTTTGGTTAGTTACACAAGGAATTGACTGGAAGCAAATAGGTGGATGCTTACCAAGTTTCTGGGGGAACTCTATTTCCAAAAAGACCTTTGACCTGATATGGCCAATGATAGCTTTTGTTCAAATCTAAGGCTATATCCCCCCACACACACACACACACACACTGTATCTTGTACCCTCAAATTCACAATGAAATAAAGCAGGCTATAAAAGCTGTCTCTAGGAAGGACATTAACCTGAGCAAGTTCTAAATTTCTGGCATCTAAGCTGACACCCATCTTCCTTCTCCTGACTTGTACTTCAATTTCAGAAACCCCTTATTAAATGGTCAACAGATCAGCTCTGCTTACCACCTCCCAATAGAAATGAATGAATATGGTAATTTAATCTAACCAATAAACATGAATAGAAGAGAAAAACAAATATGAAATAACCGTGTAGATTTTACAGACACTTGTGCTCTTAACTCAATTCTCCTTAAAACACCTACTAAGCTTTCAGATCTTGGTTTACACAGTCCCTCCTCTAAGAAGCCTTCCTCACTTCCCAAACCAAAGTTGAATTACCGTATTTGCCGGCGTATAAGACGATTTTTTGGCCCTGAAAAATATGCCTCCAAGTGGGGGGTCTTCTTATACGCCAGGTACACTTCAGATAGACTGCCCATAGTGCTTGCCCCATGCCATAGTGGCCTCCCGATGCCCGCCCACTTCATTCCACATACCGTTCAGGCATCAGCAGCGCTGCTGGGTGTATGCTCGGCTGTTATGCGATTTTGCTGTTATGCGATTTTACCACACTCGCAAAATCGCACACAGCCGACCATACACCCAGTATGATAGCGCAAAATCGCGAATCGCGATTTATGTATATGTTTGATTACATACAGCCTTGTGACAGTTTTCCTGCATGTCATAAGCATTTGAATATAAATATAAATGTTGAAATCAAATCTGATATTGTTTTACCTTTTATTTGGTGTGTGGAAGGTGTGCGGAAGAGGGGGTAGTCTTATACGGCGAGTATATAACAAACTGTATTTTGAGTGGAAATGTTAGGGGGTCGTCTTACATGCCCAGTCGTCTTATACGCCGGCAAATACGGTACTTTTTCTTCTTTTGTGCTGCCATGCCTCCCAGCACTTCGCTTGCCATAGCTCATATATTGAGTTATAATTATAATGGCTGGTTTACTTGTTTGTCATCTTCACTAAACTGATAGTTTGTTGAGTGTTGGCACAGGTTTTTGTTCATTGCTATATCCTCAGTGTTTCCATAGCTCCTAGCATATAGTATAAACACAATAAATTCACATAATATGACAAATACATTCATGCAATATGGAAAAGAAATACATGTGAGTGGATGGAGAGATAGTAAGTTGTTAAACTGACAACAGGTTAAAAGAAAGCACATTAAACATGGTACAGGGAATAAAGCAAAGTAGGGCCATCCAAAATGTGAGAAAAGTTCTACTTCAGCAAACGCTTCCAGACTTTCACAACCAGGAAAATCTAGAAACTACTCAGTTTCTGCATATATGTAACTTGTGGATTCATTTGGCCTTGGTGATTGCTGGTCATTTATAAAAATTCAAAACAAAAAGGCTTGTTACTGACATGTCAGAATATATGCCTTCCCACAATATGCCACTTTCGTATTATTTTGACTTAAAATGTTCTTCAGAAACAGCCAGTGCAAGAACGCTCTGACCCTTTTTTGTCCCCCGAAAGCATGAGATAAGTCTCTCATATGAAAGGTACCCTCCTGGGAGAGGCATCCTTGTCACCAAAGACAGGAAATTTGGGGCTGAGGAGGTTATATAAACAAACCTCTTGTTAGCTCTTCACCCATTTACTACCCCAAGCTCAAACCCCTTTGTCTTGTCAATTCTTCACAAATGTATTGTGTCTATTTCTAAAAGGTGTAAAAGCTTCCTGCTTTGGTCACTTCTTTTAGTCTTATGTTTTTATGAAGTGCCCATACATGCAAAATTAAATGTGTTTATTTTCTGTTAATCTGTCTTATGTCAATTGAATTACTAGACCAGCCAAAGAACCTAAAAGAGAAGAAGGAAAAATTGTCCACCCTCTACACTAGTGACCTGCTAAGATAGCTGAATGCAGAACTGAGGTCTTTGGTTTCACATAAACCATCCTGTAATTTTGGTTCACACGATATCCCATCTCTTGTGTGCATTTAATTCAAACATGAAGATCCCAAGACAGGCTGAGGGAAAATAATCAATTCTTGACACCTTTCTCCTTGAAATCATAAATCATCCATGCCCCAATGGTCACTCTAGACACAAGATATACCTTGGCCCTTCTTTTTGCAATCCCCCAAAGGTTAGAGGCATCACTCCCAGTCAGAAAGCTACTACTAAAACTTTTCAAACCTCCTCCAACTTCAGAATGACCGAGTGTAGCTCAGGTACTAGAGGAAAAGCTGAAGGGGCAGTACCCCAAATTGCTCATTAGGCTCAATTGGCAGGAGTTGACAAAGGCAGCACAAGTGGAAGACTAGTAGTGAGTGGGTAATGAACTACTGTATTGTTGAAACCCTCCAATTCCGTTCATCTAATAATTTAACACACTAAAATGGGATCGTATCAAGAGTGATTTTACAAACCTGCTTTCTATTTGTGTTAGAATCCCATATCTCCCAGGTCATGTTAATGATTCTTAATGTTTGTTTGTTTGAAGTTTTAAGAAACTGGGAAAATGGTTTTAAATGGAAAACAATGTCAGGTCTCATTGTGCTTAAATTGCTCATCATTAGCATGGTTCCTAATAGGGTTTAAACTGCTAGCTATTGACAATGCTTTGTGTTTAGACTGCTTTCCTAAGGAGACAGTCATTTCTTTGTGGCTGAAAGCCCTGGAGATCCTCTGGTAACTAACACAGAAGTCATAATAACAAATCTACATGGTGAGCTCTAATATAGACAAATGCCTCTGTCTATATTGGATACAGTAACGAGATTACTCTAACTCTCAGTGAAAACACAGGCTTTCACAAAATACAGAGTTCCTAAGGCCTCTCTAGATACACATAGAAGTGCTAATCAAATCAGTGGAATAAAAACAAAAGTACTTACCATTACATTGGGAAACCTTAGCAAAGCAAAAATGAAACTGTATTTAACACTGGATAAGAACAAAAAACAAAACAGGGTTTCTAATCTCTTTGGATAACGACATTGTAAGGTCAGGAAATGTACATGCCTCTCTAAGTGAAAGGATGGAAATGGGTGGGAGAAATAGGAAACAAATGAATTCTCATTTGAGTGAATGTACAATGATCTAAGCAATATGATGACATTATCATCAATTGAGCTAGGTAGTGAGAAGCTGCCCTAAAGACCGGACTGGAAGCCATGTGGGGATATAGTGGAATATCTCTACTGAAAAGAGTAGTAGAGAGGACCAGAAAGGAAATTGGAAGACTTGGATTTGGTGTTGCCAGTTGACATTACCCTGCTTGGAATCCTGTGTCCTTGTGAAGGTCATTCCAAAAGTGGTTTTTACCTTTTAGTTTCTAAACTCGGTTGTCCAAGTGAAGTGCATTATTTGCCTGGGTTCTGGAGAGCAGCATGATTTTTTTTGTAAAAGGGAGCATCAGGAATAACCAATAACTACAATAAGAATTACTTTAGCATTTACTGAGAACGTTCTATGTGCCAGAAACTTCACTAGATGCTATATGTTCAAGCTCTCATTTAATCTGCAAAACATCTCAGTGATGTAGGCACCACGCAGTAGGACCATCTTATGCAGACCTGGGTCTGAAAATTGGCCCTTATTTACTTAGCAAACACCACTAATAGAACTAGAGAACCTATCAAGATAAATGTGGGGTGGGTGGATAATTCTGAAGCATCTCTGCTTTCCCAAAGTGTTTATTTCTTTCTGTCTTAGTATTGTCTCAATGACCATAATACACCTGACTTAAACTAATTACATAGTGAAATCCCAGGAGAAGGATTAAATACTTAAGGTAACCCTGGGGGAAGGATGAATTATGAAAGGATCACACTCAAATGAATCTCAGGATACAACCCCTCCTGTATTTTACACTTGAGGCTCCAGAAGATCAGTGCATTTTCCAAGGTCAAGAAGGCAGTGGGTGGTGGAGTTGGGATTGAAGCCAGAGCCTGCTGGTATCAGCACTGTGTAATTTATAAGGCCAGTCTAGGAAACACTGTGTACACATTTCAAATAGATACAATTCCCTTTGTTAGCAAAGAGTCTAGAAACAGAGTATTTATAAAATAGATAATAATTGCATATGTTAAAGCTAAAACATAAACAAAGAAAAATGTACACAGCAGGAAAGGAACACTGGCAAATTCATCAATACTCCACAAGGATAATTTTGTAGACTTATAAAAAAAAAACAACAAAAAAACCTACACTTTGATAAGTGAGTGAAAGTAGCAACTAATTCTGATTACCAACCAGAGTATTAAAATGCTAAAAATTTAAGGTATTTGTGGAAAAGATCATATTTCAATGACTGATCTCAATAAAGCCTGAAGAATTTGCACAAGACACTGAAGTGTAACTCTCCAATTATCTTTTCTACTAGACAATCACACACATTCCCTGCCTAACCAAAGCATTTTTCTGCTTCGAATGGAAATTGCTTTTCATTTTTTGTTGTTTTCTTTTAATTAAATTTATTAGGGTGACAATGGTTAGTAAAATTACATAGGTTTCACGTGTACAATTCTATAATACATCATCTATATATCACATTGTGTGCTCACTAGCCAGAATCAGTTCTTTTCCCCAAAGGGGTCAAAAATATGGTAATGGAAATTGCTTTTCATCTTTACTGAAAAATCCAGAGTGGAGCCCACAGCATAAGTCAGTAAATCTTTGGGTAACTTGACCAGATGAGGTCACACAAATTTCCCCAGAGTTGAACAGGCTGGCCTGGTCCTATAGTCTTCTTCCCATGTTGACTTGTTTATTAGTACAACCTGTAACTTACCTCATTGCCAGAGAGTATGTAGGGCCAGCTGGTCGTCCCAATTCTGCTGTTTGCCTTGAGTCCTATTTGGACCTTGCAAGAAACTCTCCAGGAGTCCATGGACGAGGTATTTGGAAATGATGTGCACATTCTTATGTTTCACTTTTCTCTGTAATAAAATAAAAGTTTTAAACATGAGTACATAAAAGTTTGATTTTTAAAAATAGTATAATTCTCTTTTGCTTTACCTTTTTTTCTGATTAATTCCTAATCATCATGCCTGGGGGTGTTTCCACTTTTATGTATTTCATATTTAATACATAATACATAATTTAATACATAATATTTAATAAATCCTACTAGAATCTGAATATAAATTCATTGCTACTTTTCTGTTTTGAAGAGCAAATGGCTCTGCTTCTTTCAGAGACCATCCCATCCACTTGTCACAATGACATCATCTCATTGATGCTTTCCAAGGATTTTGCTCTTGAAATTTCCTTGTGCTTCTCTTAGTCACTTGTATCATTCTCATTAACATAACAAACAAGTAGTATCAATTAACTTTTAAAAATCCTTCCTTAAGAACAAAGATCCCTATTAGTTTGTTTCATTTCTCAGCCCCAATTCATGGCAAAAGTTAGAAAAATCATGGTCAGTATTTGTCTTCATTTCTTCATTTCCTATTCATTCTTTTTTATAATTTACTTTGAAGCAATTTTAAATAATAAAAATTTGCCTAATCAATACAAAGAACTCCCAAATCTCTTTCACCTAGTTTCCCCCATTGTTTATATTTTACTATATTTGTTTCATCTCCCTCCCTGTGAATATATATAATAAACATTCCATTATCATTATTATTTTCCTGGACAACTTATGGGCAATTTTTGATATTTTCTCCCTTTTTCCTTAACTACTACAGTGTGTGTTTTCTAAAACCAGGACACTCTCCAACATAACTGCCACACAATTATCCAAAATAGAAAATCTACCGTATTTGCCAGCGTATAAGACGACTGGGCGTATAAGACAACCCCCTAACATTTCCACTCAAAATACAGAGTTTGTTATATACTTGCCGTATAAGACTACCCCCTCTTCCGCACACCTTCCACACACCAAATAAAAGGAAAAACAATATCAGATTTGATTTCAACATTTTAATTTATATTCAAATGCTTATGACATGCAGGAAAACTGTCACAAGGCTGTATGTAATCAAACATATACATAAAACNACAGTAATAATCAAACATATTTGTATTCTGGAATTTTTATCTCTCTCTGTGCAACAAATTTATGTTGAGCATGGACATGCATTAAATTTAATAATGAATCTTCTAAGCCTTCATTTCCATCTGTCTGTGTTGTCTGTGTCTGTGTGTGGTGGGTGTGACAGGGGAAGGTGAAGTTCTTCAAGGGGTTGCTGATAGAGAAAGGTGAAGATGATGTATTAATATTTAGCCAGATTCATGTAGACTCAATCAACTTTCTGATATATATCTCCATGTGTACAGTTCTAATTCTTCTTGTCCTAGTTTTGATAAGCAGTGATATGGTCACAGTTTTTGTGTTTCCCCAAAATACATACATTAAAAAATTCTAACCTCCAAGGTAATTGTATTAGGAGGTGGGACATTTTGGAGGTGATTAGGTGACAAGGGTGGAGCCTCATGAATAGGATTAGTGTCCTTATAAAAAGGACCCCAAAGATCTCTCTGGTTTTCTAGCACCATATGATAACAGCAAGAAACAAACAGGGACCATCTATGAAACAGAAAATAGGCCTCCCCTAAACATTGCATCTACTAATGCCTTGATCTTGAACTTTACAGTCTCTAGAACTATGAAAAATAAATTTGTGTTGTTTATAAGCTGCCCAGTTTATGGTAATTTGTTATAGCAGTGTGAACAGACCAAGACAAGCAATGTGAGTCCCTTCAATCCTAAGCAAAGCATCAAGATGTTTTGAAAAAGTGTTATGAGTAGTGAAATATTAAGTTTTACAGCTTTGTACTAATTGGGTGATAAAAAACTTGTGAATTTACTAGAAAGTACAGCTAACCTTGAACAACATGGGTTTGAACTACACAAGTCCACTTACATGCAGACTTTTTTTCAATACATATATTGAAAAAACTTTTGNATATATTCTCTAATAATAGAGTATATAGAGTCTAAATATCATACCTTTGCAGGTATAAAGATCCAATGTGGTATTCCATGTCAATCAAAATATATTTGGTAATTGCCAAATCTCAATTACTGCCTGTGCTTTATTTGTATGGTGTGTGTGTGTGTGCGCGTGTGTGTGTGTGCGCATGTGTGTGTGTGTGTGTGTGTGTGTGTGTGTGTGTGTGTGCACGCAGATGCAGCTGACTTAGATGTTGGTCTCTGGCACACCTAAGCTTCTGACAGGTGCCCAGGGAAGCATTCGGTCAAGAGAGATTCAGCCATTGTTATGCAGATTTGGCCACAGTAGCTAAATGCAATAACTTGAAAGCCTAAGGAAGTACTGAAAGGAACAAGACGTACCAATAAAAAAAAACAAGAACTCATAGACACAAACAATAGTTTAGTGGTTACCAGAGGGTAGCGGGGAAGAGGGATGGTAGATGAGGGTAAACAGGTTCAAATCAAATATAAAGTGATAGAAGAACTGACTGGGTGGTGAACACCAATGTGATATATAGATGATGTATTTCAGAACTGTACACTTGAAACCTAGGTAATTTTACTAACCATTGTCACCCCAATAAGTTTTAATTTAAAAAAAAAAAAGAAAGAAAATGTATCCCTTTCTTTTAACTTGATTTTACTATTCCAACTGTCCTGTGTGTTTGTGAGCTCCCTCTGCTGGTATTCCCAGGACCTGGCTAAGAATACTGAATGTCGGAGCTGAAAGGAATTTGATCATCTAAGAATATCAGTAGCAGCCATGGCAGTGCACCCTCTTGATTCCCTTCAGGAGAGAACCAAACAATAATATTCGTATGCTCATATATTATGACCATATATAATAAGGACTCCCTGACTTACATATGTCTGTGGGTACGTTGGCATCATTTGTTCCCTGGAAAACCTACAAGAAGGAATAAACTCTACTGCTTGTTTTCTTGCTTACCTACAGACCACCTTAGTTAGAGGGGCTTCTGTAATAGCCTATAGTGAGGGGCTAGGAGAGGTGAAGTTCTTCACCATTTGGGATGACTTGCCGTTGAATATAAACTGACTCACAGCCCTGCTTGGGAATGAGGTGGCAACTTCATGACTATTGGAAAGAAAACGTGTAGGTTGGGGTCTGTAGCCCATCTTATGAGATATCAGGTGCTTTGAAATGATGTTACATCAGCCAGCATCACCTGGAAGAAAAGGCCAGTCAGAGTCAGGAGGCTGGAGTTCGGACAGTGAGTTTACAAAGACCACCTAATATTTGTACAACACGCCTACCTTCACTCATATGTTTATGACACAGAAAGAGCTCAATAGCCATGTTTCTAGTGAGGAACCTGAAGTCTAAATTTACTGAGTTAAGGTAATATAGTTCATTAAAACCAATGTCTTATTATATGTGTAGCCTTTTATGTTCTGTAGAAAGTATATTGTCTCTAAACTGGAGGTATTTACAAGGCATAACACAATAGGTTTGCAAGGGATTATGAAACCATCTGGGCCAGTGTGTCCAAGCAGTTTACGTGTAGATGTGGGAGCCACCGTTCAGCCTGACATACACATGCAGCCTGGGCCTTGGTCCACGGTTAAGCAGTATGGTGCAAGGAGCATGGCCCCAGGCCTTCTGGTTAAAAAGCCTGGATACTATTACTGGTTCTTTACTTGGAATCTGTGCTATAGGCAAGTACAGTCATCATCATTATAAAACTTACCACACAGCATTATGTAAATATTAAATGAGGTCACGGAACTGAAATTACTTTATTAATTCTTAAACAAGTTGGGTATTTGTAATTATAATTATTTATCTTAAAGCATATATGCTGAGGCTGTCAAGAAAAAGATGATAGCGAAAATTCCAAACTAGGGATGTTAGATATTTTAACATTTCTCAAAGCAGTAATTCTCTGTAAATAAAGAGAGTAAGGATGGTCTCTTGATCAGTATTGACAAGTAATTCTTCTAAGCCATGAGGAAATACTGATTNATCTGAAGTGTACCTGGCGTATAAGACGACCCCCCATTTGGAGGCATATTTTTCAGGGCCAAAAAATCGTCTTATACGCCGGCAAATACGGTACATTGATAGATCACTACAACCAAACCTGAAATCTTTCCCTTCTGGTCTAAGATGCCATTCAAAGTCATGCTTTGCATTTATCTCTTTAAATCTGGAACATTCAGTCTTTCCCTGCCTTTTATGTCCTTGGTGTCTTTAAAGAGTACAGCTCTTTTAGGTTATTGCTCAACCTGGGTCTGCCTGAAGTGTCCTTGGGTTCAGACAGGGGCCATGCATTCTGGTAGGAATACCAGAAAACGATGCTGGCTTTTCTCAACACATACGGAGGCTCATGAGGATGATCCCTCCCACAGGAGGTGAGATAAACCTTCATCAAGTTGGTGTGTGTCTGGCTTTTCTACCTTGAAGTCACCATTTTTCCCCTTTGTAAATGTAAGTATTTTGTGGGAAAATACATCAATTCTAAATGTATATACCACTTATCATGGCTTTGTAGTATGTCAACATGGCTAGGCTGAACTACACGTCCCAGAATGTTTCTGGTTGGGCAGAGCCACACGAAAATCCTGTGGGTCATTTCAGGTGTGGAAGTGAAGGCAGCCATCCATTCTGTACTCTCATACCGGGCCACTTATCTATCGGCTTATCTCAGCCATGTGCAGCGGCTGGTCTGCAGCTGCTCGCCTCTCTCTGGTTCCCTTTCCTGCTTCCCTGACTCCTGGGCCAAGTCCAAGGGCCCTGACTTTTGTGGGACACACAAGCCATCAACATCAGAGGCAACAAAGACTGACACAGATTTCAGCCCATCTTCACAGACTGCAGCTTATCCTTGTGTTGCAGCTCATTCTTGCTTTTCTCACCCCCTGCCCAACTACAATGCTTTGCATCCATTTTTCCTTTGCTTACTGCCTGCCTTTTGGGTGCAAAGCTCCAGCATCACACAGAGACGGCAGCCTGCATAACCTTTTTAGCTGGGTTCTACAACCACAGAAGGCCAAATACTTCTGCAAGGATGTGAAATATATAATACAAGGTGTGATCAAAAGATACAGCAAATGTTTAAATAAAGAAAAAATATTACAGTAAAAGACACATTAATATTAATCCCCCTCAAAATACTCCACCTCAAAAAAAAACAAAAAATACTCCCACTCGCTTCAAGCAAACTCATCTCATGGTTCTTAACACTTCCTGAAACTGTTCTGGAGGTTCTCTTTTGTAAGTGTTTTTACTTCATTCTCCATCATGACAACTCTCCTTGTCACACATCGCTTCTTGTATATGGCATTTCTGTCAAATAAAAACATTATGGTTTGTCCTCATCCACTTGATTCATGGGATCTTGCACCATGCGACTTCTGGCTCTTCCCCAGAGTCAAAACGACCATGAAAGGCAAACGTTTTGAATCAATTCAGGACACTGAGGCAGCAATGACAGCACAACTAAAGACACTCACTGAAGAGGACTTCCAGAACTGCTACAGAAAGTGGCAAGAACAATGGGATCAGTGTGTGTGAAGCGAGGGGGAATATTTTGAGGGGGATTAATGGTAATGTCTTTTACTGTGACAATTTTTTTTTTATTTAAACATTCACTATAGTTTTTATCACACCTCATTGTATACATATAAATAAAATATTTTCATGGTTCTGATTCTCTGCTTGGACCATGACTGATCTACTGTTCTCCATCAAACCTTCACCCAGCAGCCTTGGTATCTTTCATACCTTTTACTTTCAATCAATCATGACTACGAGGTTTCTCAAATGGTGAGTTTTCTGTATCTATGATTTCTTCTAGATTTTTTAGTTAGCACTCTTCTCTAAGGAAGAACTTTCCCTTCTCCTTGATTTATCTTCTCTTTATTTATATGTTATGGACCTATAAATTGCTACTTCTTATTTTGGGGGGGGTTGGGGAAGGAGAACAGTGTTGGGGAATTGGGGAAGGGGAACAGCCAAGATGTTGTCCTTCAATCTAGCTCAGCTCCAAGTCCAATTGCCATCCAGCCGTCCGTTGGCAGCTCATGGTCGCTCAGCTCAAGGTGCCGTGTTCAATCTTAGTTGCAGGTGGGCATAGCCCACCATCCCGAATGTGGGAGTAGAAGAGGGAACCTTGTTAGGAGCACGTGCTCTCACCAGCTAAGCCATCCTGTCACCTGTTGACAATGCAGTGGCAGCTCGGATCAGGCGCAGCTCACTGGACCATGTGGGAATTGAACCAGTGACACTGTCTCAGAGCTCGCACTCTTAGCCAACTGTACCACCACTCGGCCAGCTATTAAAAGAATTGCTATGTCTTTTAACGGGTTGTAAAACATTACATCATAATTAATTTTTGGTGCGCAGGTCGTCTTAAAGTTGGCCAGTGGGAGTCCCTTTCAACATGACCCCATGTCCTTTTTGACATACCCGCCTCATGCTTTGAGTGCTTCCTTCCTTTCTGGCATAAAAAGATATGTGTGACTCCTTTTGTTCTCACCCTGACTTAGCCCCAGAATTAGCTGTTTTTCTAAGGGAATATTGTTCCTTTTAGCAAAGATTGGTATTTAGACACCAAACCAAACATCTTGAACTCCTCTTTGCTTCATACCTTTCCTTTGTCCTCTCCACTATAAACCATGTATTAGTTTTCTATTGCTGCATAACAAATTACCACAAATTTAGCAGGTTAAAACAACACAATTTATGTTCTCTGTTTCCATGGATCAGGAGTCCAGGCAGTGGTTAATAGCTCAGGGGCTGTAATCAGAGTGTTATCAGGGCTCTGATCTCATCCCAGGCTCAGGGTCCCCTTCCAAGCTCATCAGATTGTTGGTAGAAATTAGATTTTTGTGGCTATAGGGCTAAGGTGGGGGTCCTCTCAGCACCTAGAGGCCCTCTGCAGTCCTAGCTATGAGGCCTTCTTACAACATGGCAGCTTACCTCTTCAAAGCCAGCAGAAAAGAATTTACTCCATTGTGTTATGAGGAAATCTCAGTCAAATTCCTTCATATTCACAGGTCCTGTTCACAGGCAAGGGACGAAGATTATACAAGACATGTACACCAACGGGTGGAATCTTAGTGCCAATTTAAAATTCTGTCTACTACAAACCAGTAACAATTTCTAAGGGCTCTATTTCAAACATATACCCAAATCTGGCCCCTTCTCTCCATTTTCACTGCCACCATACTAGCCCATGCCACTACCATCTCTTCCTTTATTCTAATTGTCACCTTTCTCCCACTTTTGCCTCCCTACACCATTATCCAAGACTAGTCAGAGTGACCTTTTAAAAACCTGCATAAGAGAATGCTATTAACTTCCTTTAAATCTTCAGCAATGTCTCATTGCATTCAGAGCAAAATTCACACTTTTTCCCACAGCCCATATGACCCTGCCTACCTGTTGCAGCATCTTTTTTTTTTTGTTCTCTGGACACAAGCAACCATAACCTTTTTTCCCTTATTTTTCAAATAAGCCAAAGTTGTTCCCTCCTTGTGTTTTTGCACTTGTTCTGAACAAATTTCTTTGGCTATTTGGATCTCAGTTCATATAATGCTTATTTAGAGAAGTCTTTCTGATGCTATAAGCAACAACATTCAAGTTCAGCCACTCTGAATTACATCAACCTGTTCATGTTTTTCATAGTGTTTATCACCATCAGAAAATATATTGCTTATCTCTTTACTTATATAGTATCTACCTGTCCCAAGTAGAATGTTAGCTCCAAGAGGCCAGAGACCATATCTATTTCATTCACTGGTGTATCTCCAGCACCTAGTATAGTCCTATGCTTCATACTAAGTAGGTGCTTTATACATATTATGAAATACATCAACTAATTGGACATTTGGGAAGATATTACTTTAAAGAACTTAGGTTCTGAGATCATTTTGTAATGTGAGGTCATAGTCTCAAGGGTCCACCCCAAGTTGGCAAAAAGGGGAAGAAACATGGTTAATTAACCTTGGATATAATCTGTGAAAGCTCTACCTGGGGTGGCTTCTGCTACTCCAAATAGTCCCAGTATCGCCCAGGTCTTTCTGGGGTACAGTCCTTAGAACTTGACTGAAAACAATATGTAATGATGACATTTTCTGTGGTCAGTTTGCTAAGTTAAACTACTATATACAGCTTAAAAAATTTAAGAGCCACTGGCGAAAGGCCTAAAATGTAACAGCAATGCTTAGAAACTGTTTATATGCTTGATTTGTTTTACAGTGTTTTTGGTCTTTAGTTTTGATTGGATTGCTTTACTGAAACATGAAGGGCATTTAGAAGGCAAGAAAGTGAATAGGATACATTTGCAACAATATGCCCTAAAGCAACATCTTAATGTCAGAAGTAAATTATAACAACTTACATTACTGATGACATACATTATAATTCAAAGCTGGGGAACTAAATCAAGGTTGTTCTCACTATAACATAGGAAGTGTTTTCTTTGTATCTTTTGCAACTAGATGAAGACCTTTATTGATGAAAATGATACCTACAAAATCTACCAGTAGAAAATACCTATCTCCTTGAATGCACAAAAGCATTTTTTTTCCCTGAAGCTTCCCAAAGCTTTCGCATGTATTTCACTGAAATTATTCTTTATTTCATAGACAGCATGGAATGTGTTGCTTCCAGTATTATATATGTGACTCCCAAGATGTCAAGAGCAAGTATATCTAGAGTTTGACCTTATCCATTTCTGATGTAAGTATTCAAAGAATAATAGCACAAGCAGTGATGATAGTTATTGAATAATGCTTGTGACTA
>NW_017732023.1:15449-17031 GCF_001890085.2 Hipposideros armiger | reverse complement strand
TCCCTGTCATTTTACTTGTTTGATTAGACAGATGGCACTAGGTGTTTGACTCTGACATGTGGTTCATGGGCATGGATAAAAAACAAGAAGTGATATAGATTTCCAAGTTCAGACATTGTTGACTAGTAGACCATAGTTCACTTTCACTGCTTAGAGATTTTTGCTGCCAATGTTTTAATCATTCTGGGCTCTTCTCCATTACATGAATTTGCTATATAAATTATTATGTTTTCATTCACATAATGCACCCTTTTCTCAGTCCTCTGGATAGACTTTTGCAAAGAAATTAAACAGACATTTCCTTGCCATTTGTTTGCCCAAGAAGTCCACTATTTAGACACAAATGAAATAGGAAAGTATACTTTCAAAATGACCTTGTGTCAAAGTCAAATATAGAGAATGAGCGTTCAGGAAACTTCATGATTCCTATCCAAATTTTATGCCTACTTCATAGAATCTTTTTCCTCACTTATATACCCTGATGTTTTTACAGACGTTAATTTAAGAAGAACAATTTCGATTGTTTTAAAAAATATAAAATCTGATTTATCTGTGAGACACACTTCAGAACACAAACCAATTTTTCTACAGTAATTCTGTGTCAATATTTCCTGACAGAAGACAAATGTTGTTATTATTTCACCATTCCTTACCTTTGTAAAAATTTAGAATTTTACAAAATGACTCTTCTTTACATGTCAAAATAGTAAGTTGATGAAAAGGAAAAAAGAACTGCAGTAATTTTTATACCTGGTGGCAATGACGGAGAATCCAGTTGTGTTGAGTTACAAATGAGACACGTACCATATTGACAACTAAAAAAAGTGAATATGATTTTAATGGAGAAATGTATCTTTTCATCAAGATCACTGATATAATTTTTGTAAAAGCTTACTTTCTCTTTTTTCACTTTTAATTTGATTGGATATTCTCTAAGATAGAAGATGGATATCAGAACTATCTAAAAGTCATCAATTTCCATCTAGTGGTTCATTGGCTGGCATATAGAATAAAAGCTGGGAAGTTATCACTCAGCAAAATTGGAAAAGAGAAAAAAAATTATGCTTCAGGTTTTCCACCTTTTCTTTTTTAAGCCTTTTTCTAGATCTCCTTTCCTCATATCCACCCCCCAACACACATACAAAGTTACTCAATGTTACTCAATACTATCTTAGCCCTTTTCATAGAGGAAATCTCATAAATTATTTCTGGGTACATGCTTAGGAATTTAATGTGCTATAATGATCAGGAGGTTAGAAATTAACCAAAAAGCCCAAGACAAAAGACAATGAAGGCAATGTGTAAGTGAGCAATTGTGGAATTTTAAGAAATAATTTGGGGAGAACCTTTCTAGAACTTTAATCTGAAGATATATATGACAGGGCCGGCTAAGTGGTGCGATGGTTAAGAACTGGCTTGGAACGCCAGGGGGCCCGGTTCCGATCCCACATATGAGGGCCAGTGACACTGCCTTCCACAGCTAAGATGCTGAACAGCAGCTCAACCTGGAGCTGGGCTGCTGTGAGTCGCCGGCGACGGTGTAGGCTGAAGCCCCTGTGGCAGTGGGTTGCCATGGGCTACC
>NW_017732023.1:12248-14942 GCF_001890085.2 Hipposideros armiger | reverse complement strand
CAATAAAAATCTTAAAGAAAAAAAAAAGATATATATGACAGGACTTTCTCTGAAATGGTGCCCATAACCTTATAAAGAAACAATTGTGTTGGATTCATATTTTATATGTGAACTGTAGCTTGTGATCAGACTGGCACAACTTTGATTTTCTGGGTATTTTAGCTGGAGCGCTCCTATATTCACTGTTTCCAAGAGGATGTTACAGTTAGTAGTTCCACATCCTTCTAGACATGTGTTCCTAATGCTATCCACCTTGTTATTTTCCGTAGTAAAAAACAGACTCCACAGAACCTTTCTTATCTCCATATAAGCAATTTTCCAAAATAACTGACCCTTTCAATTCCTTCTGCAAAGCAAACTGATTCCCATGGAATACTTAATTCCTTGGCTAATCCCTAGAATTTCTAGATCAAAGAAATGTTTCCATCAATTTAGTTGTTTCCAAACGTTTTATGCCAGTTAGACTTGTTAATATAAGTATTTAATTTAATTAACTGCAAACTATGAAAAATAACTAAAATACTATGCAAATATGAGAGTAAAAAAAAAAGAGTACTGTGCAGTGTTTACTGTGGGGAGCAAATTGTGAGCAGGTGGGCTGCAAGCTGAGAAACCTGCAGCCTCCATGCCTGATGGCTGGCATGCCTGATGGCTGGGAGAGCAGTTGGAGAAATGTTTTACCTAGAAGCAGCTTACAGCCACCCTGATTCCTGTGTAAGTGTGAAGAAAGAGGAACAGCCAAGTGTCCCTGATGCTCCTGATGACTATGCCAGAAAACACCTGATGCTTCTGACAACAGCATAGCCCACCGCAATCTTGTTTACAGTTTCTATTTGCATATAGTTAACAGCTTCTATTTGTATATGTAACCATGCTTAGGGGAAATTGTTTCCCCATACCCCTTGTGCCTAATAGGGAATTGATCCCTGCAAAGAAGAAATTACTTCCTCAATATAAGCTTGTTGCAAACTATAAACTGGGTCACTGCTCCGCCACTCAGCGGGCAGTGGGCCCCCCGAGCCCAGCTTTCGTCTCTGAGTCTTTTTTTTTTTCTTATTCTCCCACTCTGATCCGACTCAGGTCAAAGAAGGCAGGCCTGTCGACCGGCAGGAACGGGTCTCGTTCAGGTGGAACCCGCGGGCGAATCTCCTGCGGCAGGGACCGCGATCAACCTCGTCAGTTTACCACCAACATTGGTTCACTGATGAAACACACACATCGGGAGGCAGAGAAGTAGATTATAACTCTGCTGCAGATTCCTCAGTGAAGAAATTCTCTCTAGCTCATAGTTACCCTTCCAGCTTGATGCAAATCTATGGTGGTATGCTTTCTGGATTAGGCTGATTCCATTAGACTATAAATTCCAGAAGAGCAGAAACTTTGATTTTGAGCTCACGTCCCTGTCGCCAACATTTATATAAGTGGCTGGAAGATACCNACTGAAATGCAGAATCATCATAATTACATCTGCCTTTCCTACCTGACACCCACAGAGATAAGTACATACATTCCTCTGGGTGAGGGTGGAGGAAGAGTTATATGCCCTTAACAGTTAAAAGAAAATAATTGTAGATCTTTGGCACAGATCTGGATGAAAATAAGTGAGATACCAATATAGATACAATATATTAATAGCTAACTATAATGGCCAGTAGCAGAGCTATTGTCTGTAAGTAAGCAATCATGACAAAAGCAGAAGAATATCCTATACTGTACTATTCAATAATGCTTAATTGGTTTCTTTCCAATTAAAGGAAAGGAAAAACTCTAGTTTTCCTGAAGCAAGAGAAGAGGAAAGGAGCAAAACTAAAATGTGACCAAATGATTCCTGCCCAAAGTGGAACAAAGGACTGTATAAAGGCATCAGCTGAATATTTGTAGCAGATGCTCTTTTAATGGTTGCTGATAAAGCATGACAGACACTTTGAGAGCATCTGATACATTTCTCACAAGAAGCCCATTGTTCTCTCTGGAAATATTGGAGGGGAGTATACAATATATCTCCCCAAATTTCTGAATGTGTGTTTTCTTATTTTTTATTTTAAGGCATGCATAAATGCAAACATCTGTATTTATCTTTAATAATAAAGTCTACAGTAATGGGACCACAAACAAAGATCTACAAAAGTCAAGCAGGTACATAAATCGCACAGTGGAACAGCCTCCCAAAGACACTCAAATTTAAAATATTAAAAATGTATGAAAATAAACAAATTAAAAAGTGAATAGACAAATTAAAAACAGATAATTAAATAAAAATAAAGTAAACCCAAGTCTTCAGGTGCTTATAGACTATAGGCCACTGGTTTAACCTCTAGTTTAGGCAATGGTGGCTGAGTTCTCAGAAGCTGACAGCCTAAAGAAACAGCAGATTATATCCTGAACCTAATTCTCAACTCAAAATTTACTTAAATTTTCTATTTATCTTTTTCTCACTTTTTCCCTCCCTCAGAGTATGTTTCTCTTTTTTCCTATTTGTCTGGTCTCCACTCCTCATGCCTTTATCCTTTCTTTCCACTCTCTCTTATTCTTCCCTCCTTAACTCATCAAGATGAAGGCTGACTCGAGTTGAATCTCCTCATGAAAAAAACCTTTGATGGCTTTTCCTTACCTGTAGCACAAAAACAATATGTTTTTGTTGAACACCCATTCAAGGTGTTCGGCTGAACCCCACTTTCTTTACCAACCTTATCT
>NW_017732023.1:3819-5013 GCF_001890085.2 Hipposideros armiger | reverse complement strand
ATCTCTTTTCAGACATAGTGGAGTATCTGATACTGGACTCACCCTCCTATGTAAATTACTATGAAATTGAGCAAAATACATAAGAAAACTGTTTTTCTAGACACTGAGTAACAGGAGCACAGGACTGTGATCCTTGAGAGAATACAAACACATGAGGCTTGCTCCACATTCGCTACACATTCTGCCACAATAAAGGAGGTGGACGCCCAGAAGAGTAGTGACAAAACTGAATTAAGGGTGTAAACATGGGCAATGAGGATGTTAAAGCTTTTGGAATTTAGGAGGCATGTTACCAGAGAAGAGGAAGCTCAGAGAGGAGGTAAGGTGGGGGGGGGGGGTAGTTGCAAAACTCTGTAAGAGCATTCCATGCAGTTCTCAGTCGTGGGCTGAGATGTGAATGCACAAATCAAGACTCTGCAGGGCTAAGCCAGAACAGTTGTTTGGGAGATAAGTGCTAGACAAAATTACCAAAGATTATATAATACTGGGCAATAGAGTTTTGGCCCAGTCAGAGTAGAAAGACCACATAAAGGCTAACCTGAAGAGTATAGGCCATATGGTAAAGAAAGGGCCATCCTCTAGAACAGCAGTTCTCAACCTGTGGTCACAACCCCTTTGGGGGTCGAAAGACCCTTTCACAGGGGTCACCTAAGAACATCGGGAAACAAAAAGATATTTACATTACGATTCATAACAGTAGCAAAATTACAGTTATAGAGTAACAATGAAAATAATTTTATGGTTGGGGGTCAGTACAACATGAGGGACTGTATTAAGGGGTCGCGGCATTAGGAAGGTTGAGAACTGCTGCTCTAGAAAAAAGAATACATCTAAGAGTGAGGGATTTACCCTGGAACTACACCCTAAAATAACAGATATAGATTCAAGTCTACAGAAAAGAATAAAAAGCACAGGAAAATGTGAAAATGTAAATTCAAAAAGTACCTTTTTATTCCTTTTAATAATCATATTTCATGGAAAGTGTTAACTCTAAGGCTATAATAAGTTAAGATATATATTATAATAAAAAGAGCTAAAGCTTAAAAAGTCAATAAATTAGTTAAAATGGAATGCTAAAATATTCATTTAACCTAAATAAGTCAGAAAACAAAAACCAGATGGGACAAAGAATACCAAAATGGCAGACATAAACACAACTACATAAAAAAAATTATGTCAAATGTATATGGACTA
>NW_017732023.1:0-1194 GCF_001890085.2 Hipposideros armiger | reverse complement strand
TCAATGAAAAAGAAAAAATACTGAAACACACAACATGGATGAATCTCAGAATTGGTATATTGAGGAATAAAAGCCATATACAAAAGATGAGTATATTTTTATAAAGTACATGAAGGCAAATTAATCTATAGTGATAGAAATAAAAAGAGAATTGATGTCAGCATCAAGGCAGCAAAAAATGTCCCTTGCTTTTGCCTCCCACCCATCACCAGCAAACAAAAATTCAGCATTTATCGTTGGACAAAAGTGACTTTGATGTTGCTGTGGGATCAAGCACCATATGCCAAGGGCCCCAGGAGTCTCATCCACCTGTGCATTGGGTAATAGGCAGATAGGCCTCAGTCCTGACTGTGGATCCTCTGGTGGCCCATGAACTGGTTCCAACCCCTCTTAGCTACTGGCCAGGAGCACCTGGAGAACATTGTCTTAGACAGTTACCCATGAATGAGAGAGTCTTTGTGGAAGTCCAGGTTTCTAGAGAAGTTGCAGCACACTGTTGGAGGAGCAAAAATTATTAGTTTGGACACATTAAAGTGGAAGGCAGTTAGTAAAGACTGGAGGAGGTGACTACTACTTCAAATGTTAACATGGCAATGGGAAACTTCAAAGAACATGAAAAATTAAGATAATGTGGCACCACTAAAGGATTACAATAATCTTCCAGTAACCAAACCCAAAGATGTAGACAGCTACAATTTACCTGACAGACTATCAAAATAGTTGTTTAAAGGTAACTCAATCAGCTATGAGAACATACAGAAAAGCAATTCAACAAAATCAGAAAAACAGTACATGAACAAGATGAGAAGAGATGGAAATCATAAAAAAAAAAGAAACAAGAAGAAATTTTGGAACAGAAAAATACAATAAATGAAATGAAAAATGTAATAGCATCAATAGCAGAATTGATCTAGCAGAAGACACAATCTGTGAGGTAGAAGACAGGACCTTTGAAATTATTAGAGGGAAATGAAGGGGAAAAAAAATGAACAAGAGTAAAGAAAGCCTACATGAGCTATAGTATGTCATCAAAAGAACCAATATGTGAATTATTAGAGTTCCAGGAGGAGAAAATGGGAGAGGTGTGCAGGAAGCTTATTTAGAGAAATAATGGCAGAGAACTTCCCAAATCTGGGGAGACATTTGGATATCCAAGTTCATGAAGTTCATAGGTCATCAATCAAAAGCAACTTA
>NW_017737701.1:0-1156 GCF_001890085.2 Hipposideros armiger | reverse complement strand
ATATATATATATATATATATATATATATATATATATATATATCCTTTTATTGATGTTCAGATTCCCTTTCTACTTCTAACATTATTTGCTTTATATATTTTGAAGCAATATTATTTGTTTCATAAGGGTTTATGACAGTTATATATTTTGACATTAGTTTATTTTGTCAATATAAAATGTCCCATAATTGTATTTAATTTGTTTCTTAAGTTCCACCTTACCATATTTACATTAACCCCTGCTTTTTTTTTTTCATTATCATGATATACCTATACACATCCTTTTACACTTACAACATTTGCTTCACTTTCTTTTAGGTCTATTGCTTTTCAACAGCATAAGGTTGGATTCTTTTTTATGATTCAATATGAGACTCTAATCCTTTTATTAAGGATATTTTGTCCCATTTATATATTTTTTTTAATTAAAGTTTATTGGGGTGTCAATTGTTAGTAAAGTTACATAGGTTTCAGGTTATATTTATTATTATAACTGATCTGGTTGTTTTTATTTTTATTACAGTATTCTATGTTTTCTTGATGCTAATTAGTTTAATGTCTTTTATTATGTAGACTTCTTTTTTTCTAGTTTTATGTTTGTTTAGTTGGTTTTGATTTATATTCTCCAGGGTTCTGGATTAGTTTGTTTTTCATTGCACTAAATAATTTAATGCCTTGTAAATAATACTTTCGCCTATTTTTCTCTGTCATGATCAAGAGAATGTTTTATTTTTTCAGTTATCCCTATTTGAGATAGAAAATTATGCACATTCCCTCCTCTCTTCTATCCATTACCATTTTTTTTGTTGATATAATCTGGACTTTAAAATCCAGATTATTGTTAATTTCATATTATATACCCTCTTTAAAGAAGATTGTGGAACATTTGCCTTCAGCTTCTTTTCACCTCAATTCTGATTTGCTGCTTTCAACATGACTGTTAATTCTGCAATTGCCTTCTAGCTGTGAATAATCCTCTCTTGATCCCCCTAACTCTCTTTTATCTTATCTGACTGCCTTTTCATTACAGCTCTTTTTTACTTCTGGCTTTCTCTCCTGATTCATAAAGGTCAAGTCTTCTTGAACCAATTTTAAAAATGTCAAGCAGTGTTGTGAGATTTTCTTCTGCGTTCTGTGGGGGATGATTTTTAAACATA
>NW_017737700.1:0-1132 GCF_001890085.2 Hipposideros armiger | reverse complement strand
AAAGACTATACATTGAATGATTCCAACTATATGACATGCTGGAAAAGGCAAAACTATTGAGACAGTAAAAAGACCAGGGGTAGCCAGGGTTGAGGGGACAAGCGGGGATGACTAGGCAGAGCACAAAGGATCTTTAGGTTGGTGAACCTTGTCTCTATAATATTATAATGATGGCTATATACCTCTATACATTTGTGTAAACCCAGAGAATGTACAACACCACAAGTAAACCCTAATGTAAACTATGGACTTTGGGTGATTATGATGTGTCAATGTACATTTATCAGTTGTAAGAAATACATCACTCTTGTGGTGAAGTTGATGTATTGGGGCAAGAGAAATACTGGAACTGCTGTACTTTCTTCTTCATTTTTCTGTGACCCTAAAATAGCTAAAAAAAATAAAGTCCTTAAACAAATCAATCTCAGACTTCCATGAAACTGATTTGTATGAAGAGTTAAACCATTTTAGAAAAGTGGTTCCACTAGAAACGTTACCTAATTTCATGGGATTTTTTGAAAAAGAGACCCCAAATTTTCACTTTGCATTTGACCTCAAAAAATTATATAGCTATCCCTGGCTGGAACTTTTGAACTCCCAAACTAACCTTGCAAGGAGCAAGGCCACAAGGCAGAAGACAATTAGGCGGTTTTAGAAAGTGCTTCTTGCTTTGCAGATGAGCAAGCTCACCCATCACCCCTAGGTTTTCCCAGTTGTGGAGAGTATCTTCCTTTTTTCCTACAGGATCTGGATGACAAGTTATAGATACACATATCGGAAATATGTCTGTACAAGGATATTCTGCTTACCTACGGCTAAGCTATGGAGCTAACCTGATCACACTGCCTGTGATGACCTTTATGCTCAGTGGTAGAACCCCATTTTATTTCATTTTATTATGGAATCTGGTTCTCCTTGTTCTATCAGTGATCTTATAGAAGAAATGAAAACTATGATAAGAACTCATCCTGAGGACCCTGTTGGTGCCAGTGAAGAGTCCCCAGGATTCCTTAGAAGCACCTCAGGCCCACTAGATAGCATGTAGATATGAAAATGGTCTTGGGGTTCCATGACACAAGATATTTTCTCCCCATTCACACTCAACCCTACATTGTACACAACCAGTCCTCAA
>NW_017737699.1:0-1156 GCF_001890085.2 Hipposideros armiger | reverse complement strand
TATCTGTGATGCATATATATGAAAAAGGATTTGTATCTAGAATACATAAAGAACTCTTACAAATCAATAATAAATACACCAACAAGCCACATTTTTCAATGGGCAAATACTTAGAAAGACACTTCACAAAAAAAGATATATGAATGACCAATAAGTACATGAAAAATACTCAATATCATCAATCACCAAGAAAATGTAAATTAAAATCACAATGAAATACCATTTTAAAACAACTAAAATGGCTAAAATTTAAAAGACTACAATATCAAATGTTGCATAGGATATAAAACAATGGAAACTCTTATACATTAATGGCAGAAATACAAAGTGATATAAACATTTTGTAAAAAACTTTGACGGATTTTTATAAATATACACCTATCCTATAACCCAGGAATTACACTTTTAACCAAAACATATGTCAACAAAACACTTATACAATAACATTTGTGGCAATTTTATTTATAATAGCCAAAAACTGGAAACAACCCAAATATCCATCAATTCACAATTTATCAAATCGTGGTATAATTATAAAATAAAATACTACTCGGCCATAAAAAAAGAATGAACTACTGGTACATCCAACAACATGAATGAATATCAAAAACATTATGTTGAATGAAATAAGTCAACCACCAAAGACATATACCGAATGATTACATTGAGAGGAAATTCAAGAACAGGTGAACATAATCTATGATGTAGGCATCAGAACAGTGGTTGCCAATGAAGAGTGGAAACAGACTGGAAGCGGGCATGAGAACTTTCTAGTGTAACAAAAATGTTGTAAGTCTTAAGTGGGGTAATGGTTACATGGGTGTTTGCATTGACCAAAACATCAAATTGTGCATGTAGGAGCTGTTCACTGTGTGTCAATTTTACGTCTCAAAAAATTAAATAAGCTGTTTAGGTCTTTTACTTCAGTAGTAGAAAATGCAGAGTATATCACAACGTGCCCTTCATACAGTGAACAAATGGCTACTTAAAGGGAGTGTATTAATTCATTCAAATTCATAGAGAAAGGCCTAAGTACACATAGGGCCCTTATATTTGGAAAACAGAATGGTCCTATTTTAAACAATCCAAAACTGTTTATTGGCAAACAAATATATATATAAGAATATATTTATATAAATATATAAAATATATAAAA
>NW_017737698.1:0-1156 GCF_001890085.2 Hipposideros armiger | reverse complement strand
ATACCACTTCCTCTTTATCCATACATCCATTGGTGGTCACCCAGGCTGCCTCCTCATCTTAGCCATTGTAATCAATGCTGCAATGAATTTATGGATGCATACATCCCCTTGAAGTAGCATTTTGGTTTCCATCAGATAAATACCCTGAAGTGGGATTACTGGGTCCTTCATGGTCTCTTTTTACAGCCTTTGTTTTAAAATCTACTTTGTCTGGTATAAGTATTGCTACTCAAGCTTTTGTTTGTTTGTTCCCATTTTCATGAAATGTCTTTTTCCATCCCTTTATTTTCAGTTTGTGTGTGTCTTTCAGTCTGAGGCAAGTCTCTTCTGGCAGCATATGTAAGGGTCTTGTTTTCTTATTCATTCAGCCACCCTATCTTTTGATTGGAGCATTTAATCCATTTACATTTAAAGTGATTGTTAATAGATATGTAGCTGTTGCCATTTTATTGTTCATCATTTTGATCTTTTTTTTCTTATTTTTCTGTCTTAAAGAAGTCCTGCTAACATACCTTATAATACTGCTTTGGTGGTGATGAACTCGTTTAGCATGTTCTTGTCTGGGAAGCTCTTTATCTGTCTTTTAATTTTAAATGATAGCATTGCTGTGTAGAGTAGTCTTTGTCATAGATCCTTGCTTTTCATCACATTGAATATTTTGTGCCAATCTTTTCTGGCCTACAAAGTTTCTGTTGAGAAATCATCTGACAGTCTAATGAGAGCTCCCTTACAAGTTACTAGTTGCCTTTCTCTTGCTGCTTTTAAGATTCTCTGTCTTTAACCTTTAGCATTTTAATAATGATGTGTCTTGGTGTGGGCCTGTTTGGGTTTGTCTTGTTTTGGACTCTCTGTGCTTCCTGGACTTGTATGTTTATTTTCTTCACCAGGTTAGGAAATTTTTCAGTCATCATTTTGTTAAATAGGTTCACAATCTCTTGCTTTCTCTCTTCTCTTTCTGGCACTTCTATGATTTAAATGTTGCTACTCTTGATGTTGTACCAGAGGTGTCTTAACTATCCCCAATTTTAAAAATTCTTGTTTCTTTTTGCTGTTCCACTTGGGTGTTTTATGCTACCTTGTCTTCCAATCACTGAATTGATCCTCTGCTTCATCTAATCTGTTGGTGATTCCTTCTAGTACATTCTTCACTTCAGTT
>NW_017737697.1:0-1153 GCF_001890085.2 Hipposideros armiger | reverse complement strand
AGAATATAAAGATCCCCCTCATTAATCTTCCATATGAAGGATTTTGTGAACCGAAATGAAGATGCTTTCTACACTTGAGTGAGTAGCTTACATGAGCCATATTGGACAACAATGGTGCAGTGTTCCTACACATAAGTTAGGACAGTGGCATCTTTTAAAAAGATAAGAGAAACATTCTTATTAATCAAATTCAAGAAGCAAATGCGATACAAAAACTGTAAATTTAAGACCAAGAGAATAATTCACACAAGAGATGATGAACTGAGATGTTGGAGACAAGAAAGAAGATTGAAAAGATTGATAATTAATTTTCTTTCTGAAAGCTTCTATTTTCTCTGTGAACTACAGGGGAGAGAGAGTTTTTTTATGACTAGGAGTGCAGATGGTATGAGGTTGTATTGAGTTGTCGGAAAAGTCATGACGCATTTTTGCAACGAGAAACAGAAAAATACGTCATGACTTTTCCGACAGCCCAATAGTTTAGAAGGGCGGAGAAAACTTCAAATTTAACAAAGAATGAAAGAAAAGGGGGCCAATGAAACATGAAGGATCTAGTTGAAATTGGTAACTTCACTTTTTAAATTTTAATTTATTAATTTTAAATTGAAAGGTGATGTGTGATTACATTTTTTTTAAAACTTAGCATGTTACAAAGTTAACTTTTACCACTACCTTGAATCCCAACCCCTTCCACGCTCTCTAAAAATTAAATTTCCTTCCAGATCTTTCTTAATGCTTTCACATACATGTACATATTCCCTTAGAAAATATATTATTCTAGCTGGTAAGGGTTTTCTTTTCTTTTTTTTTTTTAAGTTGACAACATACAGTTTATTTTGCTAGGGTTTTTTTTTTTTACTCAGCAGTTTCTTTTTTAAATTCTATGTATGTTGCTCTATATAGGCCCAGTCCATTTCCTTTTAACAGCTGTTCTATCTATGATAGAGTTGGCAGATAGTTTCTTTTATTTTGATGACCAATGTTTCCATGAACATTCTTGTACACTTATGAGCAAAAATTTAACAGCACCAGTCTACTTCTGTGTGATTTTTTTTTTAATGGGGAAATTAGGGGATGGGAACAGCGCTGGGGAATTGGGGAAAGGGGAACAGACAAGTTGCTGTCCTTTTTGTTCTTCAGTCTAGTTGTGGAG
>NW_017737696.1:0-1157 GCF_001890085.2 Hipposideros armiger | reverse complement strand
CCCCCCACTTGGAGGCATATTTTTCAGGGCCAAAAAATCGTCTTATACGCCGGCAAATACGGTAGTATAAATACATGAATAATAAGAAAACTAGGAATACAGGGTTTAGTAGATATGACCATGAATTCTGGTAAGTACTTATTTCTCTATTTATCTTTCATTATACTAGAAATGTCAATATGCCTACCTCATGTTTGATACAGTAGTAATGAGCAACAAAGATATGGCTCATGGTAAGGACAGAATGCCTAGGGAAATGGAAACATGATATAATTCCACTCAACCAAACAGACGTTAGGTCATGGCAAGTGGTAAATGGTTTCGATTACATTTATTTTATTTTCTGTGGACTTGGTGGATAGAAATTGAGCTCAAATAAAGAAAGCTACTCTTGAGGCTGAAGGATATAAAGAACCAAACATAGAAGAGTGCTCATTTCAAGACATATCTAAATCTTCCAGAGTCTAACTTATTTATGTATTTTTTTCTTTTTTCTTTTCTTTTTTTTTTTTTACCACAAATTGCTGCCTTATGAAGATCCACCATGGATCCTTGAAGTGAGAGGAGAGTTATTTGTCCTTCCATTCTTCCCGGCGTCCAAACCCAGTAACAACACAGCTGAGAGTAAGTTATGAAATTTGTCCTTATTTCTGGCTGCAATGTTACTGCTCTTTGAATTTCTCACAAAACTCTTCTGTAGATTTGGATTCTACTCTGATTAAGGCTGAGTTGAAATAAGTTTCAGTTTCCTATGTCTAAAGTACAAGATCACTGTTTCAAAACGATTACATCATGTCTTTCTTCCTGTAGTAAATTTTCTTTCATTGGCTTTATTATTTTTCCATGATACTGAACTTTGAGCATGGACATTGGAATACACATTAAAATCCTAGGTAAACTGGATTTGATTATTAGTAGTCTTTTCACTCCAAGAAAGTTGGTGGGTTTATGATGCAATTTTGCCTACCCCTATTCCAACAACAGAGCTTTATATCAGTCACACACACACACACAAATTAGTTCTCATCACTGAACTTAAAATTTTGAAGAAGACACAGTACCTGTTTTTATGTAGTTTACTATGCATTAAACTTCATTTGGGTTGTGAGCCTTGACATAGTAACTGGATTGCGGAGGGGAGATGTGGTGATTTAGTG
>NW_017737695.1:0-1139 GCF_001890085.2 Hipposideros armiger | reverse complement strand
CTCTAAACATCATTTAACACAAAGAACGAAACACTTTCTTCCTCGGCTCCAGGATGTCACACTTTCCTGACCTCCTTCCTACTCCACTGGCTCATCCTCAGTCTTCTTTGCTGGCTCCTTCTCTGCTTGATCAGGCCCAGTCCTGAGACCTCTTTTCTCTATCTGCACCCTTCCCTTCCTTGGGTAATCTCATCCAGTCCCATGACTTTTCATATTAATGACTTTCAAATTTTTATCCCCTGCACTGATCTCCCTGAACTCCGGAGGCACGTCCAAAGCCTACCTAACATCTACTTAGATGGCTAATTAACACCACATATCCACAGTCTCATATTCTTGATGGTATTCACCCTCCACCCTTCTCTCCCCAAACCCATTCTTCAAATCCTCCCCTATCTCAGTTCACAGCACCACCATTCATCCAACTGCCCAGGCCAAATATCTGGAATCATTCTGGATTTTTCTCTCCCTCATTCTGCACATGAAAATTCCTCAGCAAGTCCTATCAACTCTACTTTCAAATCTTCCTGAATCTGTTCTTCCGCTCTCTACATCCCCTCTATTAAGGACCCTAGTTAGTCCAAGCTACTGGTCTCTCACCCTACCCATTATAGTAGCGTCCTTAAGCGCCCCTGCTACCAACCGTCCCCAAATAGACCATTCCCCTAACAGGCAAATTAAATTTCTAAAAATTTAATCAGATCAACTCTATCCTGCTTGAAAACAACAATACACTTCTAACGGCTTTCCCTTTCACTTAGAATAATCCGAAGTCCTCACCATAGCCTACAGGGCCCTACAGGATCTGGCCCCTAACCACCTCTCTGCCCTCATCTCCCACCAGGTCCCCTCATCACTTCTTGTTTCTTGCACACACTGTGTTCATTCTTGCCTTAGGGCCTCTGTACTAGCTGCTCCCTTTACCGCCTCTGTAAAAACTTGATCAGCCAATATAAAGTAGCTCTCAACCTCTAACATACCACCCTGATTTACGCTTGCTCACCCTAGCACTTAACCCTGATATTTTATTTGTTTATTGGTTGTCTCTGCCTCCCCAGCCCGATGCTCACCTTCTGTCCAGCTCATCGCTATATCCCAGGGCCTAGAACAGTGCCTGGCTGACAATAGATGGGTCTTTG
>NW_017737694.1:0-1122 GCF_001890085.2 Hipposideros armiger | reverse complement strand
GTTAATGATGGGAGGCAACCCACCTTCCAACATTCCCTGGAGGTTACTTTATTTGTCCTTTCTTCTCAAAACTCCTGTATTCTCCCAACCTTTACTCAGCTGATGGCTTCACTTCAGATGTCTCTGAGATAAGAAGAAACTATCAGAAGAGGACCACATCTTCCGACCCACCTACATGTGTGCTCAGACAGGCCCTTCCCCCTCCTGCTACTTTCGTTGAAATGTCCAAACTTCTATATTATCGCCTCCTCCACCTGTATCCCAGACCCCTTCTCATAATGACTATTCAAGAGCATTGCCATTGCAATTTTTCTCCCACATATTCTTTGCTTTCTTGGCAGCTTATGGAGAATTCAAATAGGTTTTAAAATATTACACCCAGCGTTTTTCATTGTTTTCTGCATAGGGTCGAATGGAGTGACAATTCACCATATTGCAGATACATTCATGGTTCTCCACTATTAACTCACTTGATATATTAACATCATTGAATATAATTGATCTCTCACTCTTTCTTGAAACACTTCTTTCCTGTGGCTTCCGGAATCCTGCTTTCTTAGTCCTGGTAACGGAGGTTCCTCCTCAAATCTGTGTCCTGTAAACATAGGCTCATGCTCACACTGCTCCTTTCCCCATCTACACTGTTGTAACTAACCACACACTTACTACTCCCAAATTTAAGTCTGTAGCCCCTCACCTTGTCCCCTGAATTCCAAACTCAGAGATCCCACTATATACTCACTATCTCCACTTAAATGCCTCTTAAAAGCTTTTCAAACATAGCATGTCTGAAACTAGACTCTGATCCCAGCTCCCAGACACCTACACACACACACAAACTTTCCCATCCCAATAACTCTCTCTCTCCAGTTGCTCAGGACAACGAATTTGGAATTCCTTGTGACTCGTGTCAATACTACTTTCAATAACATCCAGAATCTGACCTCTTTTCTACCAACTCTACCAAAACCTCCCTGGTTCAAGCAACCATTATTGCCTGGATCATTTCAATAGTATCACATTTTAACTGTAGCCCCTGCAGTTTGTTTCAAAAGAATAACTCGAGCGATCCCTATAAAATGTAAGTCAGATCACATTACTCCTTTGCCTATTCCCTAGGAG
>NW_017737693.1:0-1157 GCF_001890085.2 Hipposideros armiger | reverse complement strand
TATAACTGTAATTTTGCTACTGTTATGAATCGTAATGTAAATATCTTTTTGTTTTCCGATGGTCTTAGGCGACCCCTGTGAAAGGGTCATTTGACCCCCAAAGGGGTCGCAACCACAGGTTGAGAACCGCTGCTCTAGAGTCAATATCGCAAACCTATTTTGAGTCCTAAATCCAATTACCTCTTTTTAAAAAGTCAGATTTAGAAACTCTTTTGTAGATAGTCAGAATCCACAATCAGATTTTACACTAGTTACATACTGTAAAAGACTCCTCACCTTGGTTTGCAACGAGAAGTTCTTCTGGGGATAGTCTTTAAGTCTAAAGCCAGCCCTAAACCAATGTGTTTTAAAATGTGGTTCTTGGAATACATTCATCAGGAATACTACATATGTTAAAATGCACATTCCTGGGCTATATATATATAACCGACCCCAGGACTATGCATTGTTACTGATCACTCAGGCTTAAATTTGAGAACCTCTGCCAAAGCAGCGCTAATTAGGTTTACCCATGTAAACCCACATTTTCTCCTCCATTTTCCATCTTTCATTACAATCACCCTTACATTTAAAGAGACTCGTGTGTGTCTATGAACTCCTGGATGATAAAAATTGTGATTCTCATGTTTGCTACCATATTTCTAACATCTATTATTGTGCCTGGTAGGTAGAAGAGTTTCAGTGGGTGTTTGTTGAACTGGTTGAGTTAAATCAAGAAGTAGCAATACAGTCGGACTCATGGGAGAGCTAGAGTCATGCTGTATGTGGACAGTAACAACTAAGTACCAAAGTCTTCCTTAATGTTAGTGCTTAGCTGTTTCCTTTGGGTGGGAAATAGTTCATTTGAAGGGGATGAATGGAGAGGAGTATGATATGATTCTTTCTACTCCATTAATTACAGGGTAGCTTTCCTTTGTCCATCCTCTATTTTTCCTGATATTACTTTATGCTGTTCACATCTCCTTGGTACAACCAGAACAAAGAAGTGTATTTTGCTTTAGTCTTAGTCTTGCTCCTAAGGGAAAAATCAGTGTTTTGTGTTTTCCCAAGGAGTTGCTGTCCCAGGACACTTTTCCCAAAGGACTGTGCTCTGATTCACCCATTCTTTATTTCTTTTGGTTGTTTTCATTTTATTTCACTTCTACCCTTGCTAAATA
>NW_017737692.1:0-1157 GCF_001890085.2 Hipposideros armiger | reverse complement strand
CCATTATGTGAATAATATCCTTTAAAAATTTTATAAATGAAACTATGATAGTTTTATTTTCATTTTCAATTTTACTTCAGAGCCACATGTACCCAAAGAGCCACATGTGGCTCACGAGCCGCAGTTTGCCGACCCCTGGTCTAGAGGATAAAGGTAATGGCACTATTTTCACTATAAAGGGCCCTCTAAATTTACTTTCAAAGTTTTTTTTTAAATTTTATTAAATTTAATGGGGTGTACTCATTAATGAAATTATATACGTAGGGTTCAAAATATGATTGCATATTCACTCCTTGGATATCTCTGGTAATTATTAATAAAAATTTTTTTGACGGGTGCCGGCCAAATGGCTCAGTTGATTAAGAGCATGAGCTCTGAGCAACAGGGTGCCGTTCAATTCCCACATGGGCCAGTGAGCTGCGCCCGAGCTGAGCCGCCGCTGAGCTGCCAACAGGTGGCAGGATGGCTCAGCTCATGGGAGTACGTGCTCCTAACAACAAGGTTTCCGGTTCGACTCCTGCATGGGATGGTGGGCTATGCCCACCCGCAACTAAGATTGAACATGGCACCTTGGGCTGAGCAGCTGGGAGCTGCCAACAGGCGACCCGATGGCGACTGGACTTGGAGCTGAGCGAGACGAGCCCTCCACAACTAAGATTGAAAGACAACAACTTGTCTGTTCCTCTTTCCCGGTTGCCCCACACTGTTCCCCTTCCCCAATTCCCTAGTAAAATCTTTAAAAATATATATTTTTTCTTTTTGGCAAAAAAATAGTATCTGTGGAAGGTTCTGAATGCTTTGGAAAGTAAAGCCTCGTTAAGCAGTATTTACTAAACACCTAAGGCACAGGGTAGAGCTAAACTTGGGTCTTCTAAAAAGCATGCCCTAGGGCAGGAGTCGGCAAACTCCGGCTCGAGAGCCACATGCGGCTCTTTGGCTCTTTGGGTACATTCCTCTTTGGCTCTTTGGGTATGTTTTGTCTCAAAAGTTTGCCGACCCCTGCCCTAGGGGCAGATTTCCACCACAGGTGAGGTCAGAACACTGGGTAGACATCTGAGGGGTGTTAGCCAGTTCCAATCACCATTCCCCATCCCATGTCCAGTGTTCTTACCGTATTTGCCGGCGTATAAGACGACTGGGCGTATAAGACGACCCCC
>NW_017732022.1:895346-896784 GCF_001890085.2 Hipposideros armiger | reverse complement strand
AACATTTGGTTTTAATACTCATCTGTTAAATGGGTATATTACTTCTGGTAAACATTCTTCATCTATTAATAGTCTTTTATGTTCCTTAGCCCACTTTTTTCGTTATTGAGTCTTTGCATGATTATATGCTAAATCATTTTATCATTATCGTTTACTAAATTAGTTTGATTTTTCTGAATTAGTTATTTGGGAGAGGGTGTCATGGGGCATTATCTTAAGATGATTGGTTTTTGCAAAGCCAAGTGTCAATTATCTGAAGCCACAACTTTTACTGGTTTCCTCAAGTATGGTTTGTCTATGTTCTTGCATAACACTTGTTTCCTACAATCGAAATCCCATCAAGTCTGTGGAGTACAGGCACAGCCCTGCTCATCCCGCTCCCAAAATGAACTGATGCAAACGAGGTATGCATCCTTCCTCCTTAGACAAGGTACATTTTATTTAAGTATATTACTTGTTGGCACGTAATTTTCATTTTTAAAATTTATTTTTAGTCAGATCTTAAGTTACAATTTTCATCTGCCACCTTAGTGTTTTCCAACTCGAGGAGCAGAAACCTTCACAGGCTTCACAATCTTTTGCTTCGATGCTGCCTTTGTGGGAATCTTAGCAGCAGCCGTTGCTGTCTTTTTAGATGCTTGCTTAGCTTTTTTTGCTTCCTTGGCAGCCGTGATAGCTTGTTCTTGTTGAGCCTTCCTAACTTCAGGTTTCTGATTCCTCTTGGTCATTGTATCAGAAAGAGACGCACCAGTGATGACCCTCTGGAATCTGACCGCACAGCGGGTTCTTTTCTTTTTGAGTTTCTTCCGACTATCTCTTTTTGTGTCTTCTGTAGAGGACGGTCCCGTTATCTGTCCAGGATTCCTCTTGGAAAGGAATGTCAACTCACATTTGCATTAAAAACTGGAAAACCTTCCGTCATTCCTGGCATAGCGCCTCCCGTGTTGGGGTAGATCTTGTACCCCCTGAAACTGCACAGCTCGGCCTTCATGGCTGTGGCTGCCGGAAAGAAAGAAAGATGACCGCTGGCAGGTGATTTTCTGAGACCCATCACTGCAGGGCATTTTCATCTAGAAGATTGCTTTATGAGGCTATGTTTTTCCCACTAATTATTGAATGTTTTTTTCTTGATCTTGCAATTTTTGGTAGGATATGCATGATATTTGCAATTTTGGTTAAATATATGTCTACGTTACATAACTATACTCGGTCATATTATTGAATCATTTTATAATTTAAAAAAGGAATGGTAACATGATATGAAGAAAAAAGAAGTGTCAGATATTTTTAGAAATTTTGTTTCTACAAATAAAAATTTTATCAGCTTCACATTAAATAAATGTTTGGAAACAGCTATTTCTAAAAATTATCTGTCAATATCCTCTTTTTATCAGATATCTGAATTTTCTTTCTTTTTATACCTGAGACTAATCAATCT
>NW_017732022.1:893446-894311 GCF_001890085.2 Hipposideros armiger | reverse complement strand
ACTGAAGTATAATGTATATTCTGTAAAGTGAACTAATCTAAAGTATATAGCTTGAGGAATGTTTACAAGTTGTGTGGAAGAATATGCATGATTTAGATATATATTAGCAGGACCAAAGCAGTCTTCTTTGTACATTTATTTCCTCATAAACCAGAAGTAACCACTTTCCTGACTTCAAGTGTCATGGATCAATTTTGCTAAATATTATTTCTGTTTAGCAATGGATTACTTGATTATGCCATATTTTATTTAGGAATTATAATGTTGAAAAGTATTTTGTTTTCATTTTTTGGATATGATAAAGCTGCTATGAGTTTTTTTTGTACACATCTTTAATGAATACAATTACTTTCTCATTTTAGAAATTGTGGAAGGTATATAATGCTACCTCATTGTGGTCTCATATGTATATTTGCTCCAACTAATGTGTATTTATATATTTTTCTAAGTGGATTTTTCATGCTATTGCTTATTTCCTATTGTGTTATATTTTTCTGATTGACTTGAAGAATTCATTTTTATATTCTGGGGCAATTTGCTCTCACTTTCAGATGTTTTACCACAGACATCACCAGGCCCTCACATATTAGAGGCAGGGTGAGAGGCTGGAGAAGGCCTCAGTGATGGTGCAGATTTAGGAAAGTGTAGCAGCCTCTGCTGTAGGAAAGTTATTAAGGCCTGCATGGATCTCTCTTGCTACTCTCCCAATCTCCCTGTGGAGGAAAAGCCATAGCTTCCTCTCACATAGTCTGAGACATTCTTTTGAGAATAAAGATAAATATCAGTGGAGGCCACAGTACCACTCCAAAGAAAGTGATTGAAGTCATGTGAATTGAGAATTACTGGAAGAAAAAAAAATTCTACC
>NW_017732022.1:862660-890951 GCF_001890085.2 Hipposideros armiger | reverse complement strand
TATCACTTTCACTTGTTTGATTCTATGTGTATCTTCATTTTGATATGTGCCCTGTCTCACAAATTGTATTAGGTTGTTGGAAAAGTCATGACGTATTTTTTCTGTTTTTCGTTGCATAAATGCGTCATGACTTTTAAGACAACCCAAATATATTCAACTTCCAAAAAATAAGACTATGGTTTATTATTTTTCTCTCTCCTAAGGTTCTGCACATGGTAATAACATAGGAATATTTGCAAATTAAGCAGCTAGCCATCTATCTACCTTTACACTAGCAATTTGTGCTACGGTACTCCAAGATGTTCACATTGCCAATTTGGCTTCTTGGAGAAGACTGCAAACCGTGATTGCTTAAGTGAAGCCTCTATTTCTAACTACTGCTGGTTCGTGTAACTGTTCTAAAGCTGCAAGTCTGTAAATGCTGATCTTTTCTATGTGACTCCAAAATTAGCAAATATTCAGTCCTCATTTTTTTAGCTAACAATAAAATTGCAAAATATTATTTTAATGTATATACATTAAATAAATTCTACTTTCTTTCACTAAACCCCTCTGTCTTCAAACAAGCCTTTAAAAGAATGTCTTTTCAAGTCCCAAATGAAGTGACTGCATAAACAGTCCCAGTGACTTTGCAAATGAGTTTGCTATTTAAGTGGAGTAATATTTAGATGGAGGAACTTATTCTCTGCACAATAAAATAGCTATTTCTTCTAAATTCTGTAGACTATCAAATGACAAAAAGTTTTATTTTTTAAAAAAGAAAACGCTATGGCAAAATAATTTTGTGTCCAGTGCTATTTACCCATGTCAGATATCACAAAAGAGATATTTTTAGCAAAATGGTCCCCTTTTATATCAAGAAAATATGATAGATAAGGTCAGTGTCTATATGTATCAGTAACATAGTATTTATAGTAAGCCACATTTACTTAAGTATTTAACTGTTTGATAACAATTTCAGTGTGTGATAGCTATGCTTTGGTTTTAACTAAAGATTCATCAGAAAATAAGCTTAGTAGTTTGGTTTATGTTTATTTTCTCTGGTTATTACAGTATGTTTCAAATAACTAAAAACATATGCTTATTTCAGAGTGTATTATAATCAGAATTTACTATATATCAAAAGTAACATTACTAAGAAGTGATATAATTTAGTTTACTAAGCTTTATATTCATGAAATATAGGTAAAATCAGAACAAATAACTATTGAGGCCATGATAACATTTTTATCTTTAAGACAATATGCCTATTCATTTTGCTGGCAAAGAAAGGTTTGGCCTAGAAGTATAAAAATCATGGAATAGAATTATACTTTATGTTTGAATTTATCACCCCTTGAAAATAAAATGTTGCCTTTTTGTTTAGAACAGGAAGCTCAGCTCTGCATGTTCCATTAAAATATTACTTTTTATAATCATTCCTTATGGAAATAAAAAAATTGTATTAGAACATAATCCAATAAATAGTGGATTAGTGATGACACATCTTAAGAGGAGACTGACAGACATTTGATTTTTTATGTCTGAAAATCCTGTCAACATCGGCATTTTTGGACTATTCATGATCTCTGGGCTGTAGTCAGAGCCATCTGTCTGAGTGGCAAACTGCCTATTCATAAATTAGTTGGACCATTTCATCAGGGCAAAAATGCCAAGGAATAATAACTACAAAAGAGCAGATTATAAATTTCACCAACTGCTGCTGCATCTATAGGAAACTCACATTCACTACTATATTGTTGTCGCAGGTAATGATGCCATCTAATCTACCTGAAGTGGGGCCCTAAAGAAACGTGTGATGGGGACATTTTGAATTATCTAAGATCTTGAAATAATTTGCATAGCAGTCGAGCTGAAAAGAATAGGCAAGGATGATTTGTGAAGCATAAGTCCAGAAGATATTAAAAGTAAGACTATACATATAAAAACACTGAAGTGACGGTTGACAGTTATAGTTGTTATACAATGGCGATATCTTTACACATGGGACAACTCCAGTAATTACAGTAAATATTTCAATAGTGAGACAGATAAAAGTAAATGTATGTACATTTCTTCAGGAAAATAGTGTGGGATTTCATATCAATAACTTTATCTAATTGAAGTTAAATGGAATGATTTACTTTCAATAAGTTATGTAAATTAATATATGTAATGACTGCCTTGATAAATTCACTTAAAAGATTGTGGTCTTTCATGTTTCATCGTGTTGATAGTAAACAGGAATTAGTTCATCTTTTCTCACAAATAATATGTATATCGACATTCTATTAGAGTCATTTATTTTATTTCCCAAGAATACATTTACTTGTACAAGAAATAAACAGAAAAATGTTCAATAAATTAACTTACTATATTAAATATTTTGGTTCTTATTTTATAATGGTCTCATGTTTTGGTTGTGAAAATATTCTAAGCTTTGAACTTTCTGTTAATTTTCACACACACAAAGGATATTTAGTATTTTTCAAACCACTATAGCATCACAAAGAATAAGAATGTACCTAGCATAAATAATGCAGACTTACAGTTGATTGTGAAGGAAGTATATACAGTTTTTGTGTATTCCAAAAATTCCTTCACTGTCAATTAAAAATTAGGTTGTCTATATGATGAATGATGGAATTGCATATGAATGCTAATGGAAAGAAGCTAAGAGAGCAGACATAACTTCTAATACCTTATGTGGAATCCTGGCATTAGGCCATAATGAAAGTGCTTACCTCTCACTATTACGGGCGATCCAGTGCCCCTTCCATGTCAATTCGATAGCTCTACTCTGTCACCTCTGTCTTTTGTTGAATAGGATGTACTGCAAAGAAACAAAATATGTTAGCATTGCAGAGTTAGCAATTTGTGAGACTCTACCTTTAAAATAATTAGATCCTTATCCTACCTGGAATGACCCAGAAGTTTTCACTTAATGAAATAATTAGCCTGAAACATGAAGCTAATAACTTAGGAGGGAAGTCTATGATTCATTCTTCAGACCCCTTTCCAGCTAATACTTTTATTCTTATTCTACATGAAAATGTTCAGGTAATAATTATTTTAAGTTATAAGTGGTTGATAGTGAGCTCCACACACATACCCTATAAATATGCATCTTACATAGGGTTATATTAAAAGGTTTCATTCTCTGGGTGTTTATTGATAACTCACTGTAATTATATATATATATAATATATATATATATATTTATTATATATATATATATATATAATTTTTAAATTACCTACCTACCTAAATTTAAAAATACTATGAACACTCAAAATTCCAACACTTCAAAGGAGAGAAAAAATTTTATGCATGATAAAATGTTGAAATCATATCACATATCAAAACCTATAGGATTCAGAAGAGGAAAAGTAGGTATTCAGCTGAAGGGAGGAAAAAATGAAAATCTTCAAGGAGAGAATTTTGCACTTGATTTTTTTCCTTGGATAACTGTTTGTGTAGGCAAATGGGCCTGCCTGAATGGAGGATGAAAATGAACAACAGAAAATTCCCGCTATGTCTCACTAAACTTATCAAGAACAGTGTCACAAATAATAGCACTCTACCCTAGAGGGCAGGTCACAGCATAGACAGAGACTCACTCTGGGACAAAGGTGTATATGGAAGACTGAACATTGAGGGTGAGCAGAAATATGAGGTGTGATCAAAAAATATGCTGAATGCTGCTGCTGAGTGCCTTCCAGGTGATGTTAATTTTTTGACTTTGATAAAATAGTGTGAGCTGAGTTTGTACACAGGAACACTACTGTAAACTCTGAATACTAGAAGGGCTTATTAGAGTGTTTAAGAAACAATGTGCATAGAAAATGGCCTGAGAAATGGGCAAATGGTTTCATCTTCCACTATGACAACGCTCCATGTCACACATCACTTTTGGTATGACAATTTCTGTCAAATGAAAAACATTATACGGTGTGTCCTCGTCCACTTTTTCACTGGATCTGGTACCATGCGACTTCTGGCTCTTCGTCAAAGTCAAAATGACCATGAAAGGTAAATGTTTTGAATTGATTCAGGATATGAAGGCAGCCACAACAGCGCAACTAAAGACACTCATGAAAGAAGACTTCCAGAACTGCTTCAGAAAGTGGCAAGACAGTGGGAGAAGTGTGTTCAAAGTGAGGGGGAGTATTTTGAGGGGGATTAATGGCGGTGTGTCTTTTACTGTAATAATTTTTTTTTAATTTTAAGTCACCATAGTTTTTGCTCACATCTCATATTAATTTTAAAATAATTATTTCAGTATCCTTAGCTGCACAAGGTAACTGTAAAGGAGTTTTATGGTCATGATGCATTGAAAATAACCATAGCAACAAAACAAAATCCAAACCCATCTCAACTCTGGACTGGATTGACTAAAACCTCAATATCCATCTAGCAGAAAAAAATATGCCTTTCTACAGGCATGAATGCTATTTTCTTAACCCTCTGTTGTCATATGTCCAGAACTCAATGTCTTGTACTCAAATAAAATTAAAAGAAACACATACACACACACTCACAGCAAACCCACTTTAAAGAGACAAAGCAAACAATAAAACCTGACTGAGAGATACATCGAGTGTTGGAGCTATAATACAAAGAATTTTATATACCTATTACAATGTGTAATGTGTGACATATGAGTTAAAGTTTCTAATGGGGAAGATGTAAAATATGCATAACTTGATGAGGAACTTCATAAAGTAATGGAAATAATAAAAGTTAAATACAAATGCTAGAAATTGATGCTATAGTAACAAAAATGAATAATTATTTTGAAAGGCTCATAAGTGGACTCATCACAGTTGAGGAAAGAATCAGAGCACTTTAGGGTAGGTCATTAGAAATTACCCATACTGAACTCCATAGAGAAGAAGGATTGTAGGAAAAAATAGAAGAGAGTAAACTCTGTAGGCCTGTTGAAAAAACATGTATGTGATTGGAATCCTAGAAGAAAAGAGAAAACAGGAAAGAAGAAATATTGAAATAAATAATGACTGAGAATTTCCCCCAAATCATGAAAGACATCAAACTTCATATCCAAGAATCACAGTTTACAGTGTGCCCAAAGCAAGATGAACACACACACACACGAACACACACACACACACACACACACACACACACACACACTCTCCACTTTGACAGTTCATATTTAAGCTGATGAAAAAGCAAAATTATAAAATATTGAAGGAACCCAGACAAAACAGACACATTACATAGAAACATATGTGTAGATAAGAAATGCAGCAGGTTTATATTTTGAAACTATGCAAGCCAGAAAACAGTGGGGTGACTTCTTCAAAATACTGAAACAAAAAATCTCAATCCAGAATTTTACAGTAAAAAATATCTTGAAAAATTAAGGAAGGAAAGGCTTCCAGCTAAATGAAAACAAAATATTTATTGCCAGCTGATCTGTGATATAAGAAGATTAAAGAAAGAAAAAATAATAAGTAATATTTGGATAGAAACAAAAATGAAGATCTCCAGACATGTTAAAATATAAAAAATTGTAAAACTCCTTGCTGACATAAGCACACAGGGAAGAATGATGACACTGTTTCTATGCAGAGAAAAATACGTCTTCCCCATAACATTTCAACTGTTATTCATGGGTAGATTTAGCATGTGTATTAGCATGTATGCTAGTTAAAAGATGAATCTTCAAAGTTCTATTAAGAATGAATGAGAATTAAAAAAACACTAAGAGGGAATAGGACATGGGAGATAAAGAACACATTTCAAGAAAACAAAATAGAGAAGGCATAAAGAAAAAAAAGCAAGCTAGAGAGAAAACAGCTAGTAAGTTACTTTGATTAGATTGAGTGAAAATAAGTAGAAAATATGAAGCCATAAAAGCATCTTTTTTTACCAGATCAGAAAAGGCCTGAAAAACAGACAGCCTAGTTTATACTTTATTCAGAAAGCAATCCAAAATCAGTGAAGCTTTTGAGTTTCGTGTTGTATAGGTGCATTTATGCTCTATTCATTTTAACTAAATGTATTTGACACTGAAGATATAAAATGAACAAGATAATGCAAGAACCTTCAATATATATGATATACTAAACACATGTATCATTTTAATGAACAGTTAAATAGTTCCTCACCTATCATGTTAAAGGGGAACAAAAGAGATAATGACAAAATCATGTGATAAAATTATATTTGTGGTTAACATGCATTGAAGAAATACATTTATTCCAGTGAGAAAGAGGGGAGCAGTTGGGGCATTTGCTAGGAAAGATAAATGGGGAGAAATAAATTATTTAACTATGAGTTAAAATGTGCAAAGTGCTGTGGGATGTGATTTTGATGCCCAAGGAAGCAATCTGGATAGGGCTTATAAATTTTGGAAGGGTAGCGATTTAGAGGAATGTGAAAACCATGCTATCATCCAGAAACTGTTTGGAGATTGAGAACTGCACTGCAATTATGATCTCAAAGTTAAGGCCAGATACAGAAAAATTGGATAGACATAATTGAAATTGTTTATGTGAGCAGTGATTAAAAAATGCTCTGGAAAAATGGAAATGGGATCGAGAAAATAATAGATGGGAGAAATACTTTAGTAATCAAATGTGGTTAACTTGATGATAAATGAATTAATGCTTTTAAAATGTATAATGAAATGAAATAGCTTTATAGTCTTTTTCCTGTTTGTATATTTTTAATATTAAGTTAAGTCAATATTAATATATGTTAAATATTAAATATACTTTTCAAAATAAACATTTTATATATTACAATTTTAAATTTGTAATGATTAATTACGTTGTAAAATTTCATGCTAAGTTTTTCCCTCTCAATGTATTACATATAGTTTTCCTTATAAAATAAGTGGTTATAGCATCTGTTTTTATATTCATTGCACATAAAAAAGCTTTAAGTAGATACGCACTTTTCTGCTAAATAAGTTTAAATAGTTCTCTCAAGCTGTAATGTATATATGAATCACATAAAATCTTGTTAAAATACAGACTCTGATAATATATCTGGGTAGAAGCTGAGATAATGCAACTCAAACACACAGAGGCCACATTCTTGCTGTTGTCTGCAAACCATAGTTTGAGTAGCTAAACAGCATCAAAACAAATGGTAAGCAAATTCACATTTTTAAAGCAGTGTGATTAATGAGTCATTACCAAATGTGATGCACACAGAGGCTTGACAAGAAGTCAACAAGTCAAGAACAAGCAGTCTTGTTCATTAAATTTTGGCCTTTCTGTTCTCAGAAACCAGAAATCTACAGATAAACACTCAGAGCTAGCCTGATGGTGAAGAAATACCAAATGGAAAAGAACTGAGGTGTCTCATAAAAAGAGTCATCCAGCCAAATGAAGGCACTTCGGTCACCCAGGCACCAGCCAACATATAAGCTGCCTTCAAGCTAATGAGAGAACCTAGCAAAGGTCACTTAAGTTGTCTGAGAAAAAAAAAAAGAAAAACAAATAAATAAAAAAATAACCAATCCACAAAATTGTCAGCTAAATAACTTGTGGTTTCAATGTAGAAGAATTTGTGTGGTTTATTACACAGTAATAGCTACATAGAAAACTTAATCCCCCAAATTTCTTTAGGTGTTTCCAGAATGTACAAATAATGTTACGTTAAGTGTATAAATTAGATTTTTTTTACCTCTTGACTCATCAGTTTACATATGACCTGATATTATAATAAAATCTCTCTTGTTTAGTATTTTTGGGTTTATGGAAATTATTCCTCTTTTCTTCCCCACTTCAATAATGTTCATGACCTTAGTCTCCTTTATTTTGTCAGTTGCCTATATGGTCATTTAATGTGGAGGGGGAGCAAATATTGGTGATATATATGGTGCTCGTGTCAATGTCAATGTCCCTACCTGTTGTATTATCTCCTGATCCCCCAAAGCAAGGCCACTAACATGCCAAAGTGGTATTATTTTTCTGGGAACCCTGAATGCGTTTCTCTCCAATATCACACCATGGGTCTCTATAAAGTCCGTTTCTATTGAATGCCTTTTTCCTGAATAGGAGTCATACTTTACTGTTTCTTTGCATATCTTAAAATTGTTTTGTTGAGAATTAGACATTTTAGGAAGCTGTAACAACTGTAACAACTCTGAAAACTGATTCAACCCTTCTTTTCTGGGGCTTGATGTTGTTTGCTGGCTTCTTTATTTAGTAACTTGGATGGACTATTTTTGTGAAGTTCATCTCCCTGACTGTGTGCACTCTCTAATGTTGCTCCTTAGAGGGTGTGGCCTTGGGCCTGTGCACATCAGCCTGACCACCAGGGATGACAGTGGTTCCAGTCTGGGTCTCTTTGATCGTGTCTTTCCCTGATCTCCCTGTTAAACTTCTTGCTGGTCTGCCTTTATTACACTACACTCAGCCATTACTTTCCACTAATAGCTAGCTGTTGCTTTCTTCTTTTTGACAGCTTAATGGAGCATAAATTGACCCATGGTCTGATCCAAAAAATTCGGGCCCTTTTGCAGCAGTGGAATATTGCTACTCTATGAGTTGATTCCAGCTTTCTCTTCCCCTAGCTCTCTCTCTGTTAAACTTCCACCTGGTTGGTCTTTTTTTTTTTTTTTCCCCTTGTATTTGTATCATAAAGCTACCAGCCCTCTCTTACTCGCCTTTAGCTATGAACTTCCCCATTTTCTGTTCCAAACAAAGGCAGTCTTTTGAGATAGGCTGGACAGAACCTCAGGACTGCTGCCCTGGAGCTGAGATAGAAGACAGGAGCCTGCTTCTGCTGAATGGCATTCTTGCTCTCTAAGGAAGTCACTGTCCAGGGATGTATATTACTGGTCACCTTGGCTTGCCTCTCGCGTTAATGAAGGCTTCACCTCATGAGCAATCTGTAGAGTGGAAATGCAGGCCCAGGATTCTTAGCCTGCTGTTTAGTATATAGCATTTGCTCTATGAGTTGTTTTGTTGGGGAAATTTATTCTAACATATACACAGTTGTATGTCTATATAGCTCTATGTATTTATTTTCATATCTTGTGAATTGCTTGGTCAAATATGTAATTATTTAAATTTTGTGAGCTATTGACCAATGGCCTTAAAAAGAAGTTGGCAGCTTATTCTTAGGAATATGAAAAGAATAATAGATATAAGAAAATCAGTTATTTTGACCTAAGCATGTGATTTCTATGTTAGCTTTTTCATGATTCACAGGGTTTATGATGCACTTATTTTGGCTATCTAGTCTAAAACTACAGTCAAGTATGATTTTTCTTTCAATATACATAAGAAAATAAAAATCTTATTTTTTAAATATTAAAATGTATATTATTAAACAAAGGTTTTTATTTATTTCAAACCTACTAAACATATGCATTGACTTATTCTTTTAAGTGTCCTTAGTAATGTTTTAGAAAGATAGTCATTCATAGTGAATCAATATCAAATGTGAAATAACTATGAAGAATAAGAAAATTTATGAAGAATGAGATAAATTACCATCAAATGAAGAATAATATCTCTGCTATAGATTTCTATAAAACACTTTAAAGTTCATAATTTGGGTAATAATCTCAATTCATTGATTTTATTGAGCATCTTTTGCCACTACTAAGAGAATAGATGAATCATTTCTATGTCAGAATAAAATTCTTTAAATAAATTGTAGATGAATACACAAAAAGTCATTGAGTGGGAGAAAACTGATATCTGTAACACAGTGATGTTTCACTCCCCCACAAACTCACATAAAAATCTAAAACTGAAACTATAATTGAGGAATATTTATTTAGGATTATCTTAATATGGTGAGAAATTCCATAGCTTTTATGGCATTTATATTTTTTTAATCCAAGGAATCAATCGAGGGGAAGTAGAGAACTTACCTAAACAGTAAGCCTACTCTCATAAAATTGAGTGAAAAATAGGTAAAAAAAAATATTAGAAAAGATATATTTCTTTTGAAATGACCAATTTGTGGGAGTATGTACACAAATGGATAAAACCATTTAGAAGTTTTATAAAAAGTCATTCATGCTGTTCCATTCTCTGTTAACAATTTGTATTAATAATTTTATTCTGCTAAGATACTTTGACTAAATGATTTAAAAATGATTTACTTCCTTACAGTTCTGGCCTTATATAGAGGTATGTTATTTGGCTGCCTAGGTACAAAATGGTTTGCATGATGGAAAATAGGCCCCCTTGTAACACCTCAATTTCTTCCTCACCATATGCCAGAGATCTTTGATTATAGCGTAATATTGAAGAGACTAATGAAAAGATTCACAAAAATTATTTAAAATGTCATAAATTATCAGTATGTACATATATATGTGATTAAAGTGGACAATTTAGATAATATTGATTAACTAAAACCTTATTATTTTATTCTTTCTAGTTTTTTATGACTGACTTCACCTCCTCTTGATCCCTAAGATAGCTCTGAATTTCTTGAAATCCTTCTCTTATCTTGATCTAACTTCCCTTTAGTCTATACAGCTTTTTTATGCAACTCAGTCTCACATGATTTTATATCCCTAATCCAGTATACATTTCTGATGCTGGACTCTCTTTTCTAATCCTACAATTAATATTTCTGCTTAGATATTTTGTTGTCATAAGCAGTCCATGTTTTAGTTTGTAATATGTAGGTAGCTTCCTAATGGAGAAAGGAGTGAGTTTCTTTCAGACTAGAATTAGTCAGAGGCAAGAGGGCACACAGGTGGTTTCATAACACTATGATTACCTCTCTTTTATACCATTGATCCAATTTACTTCTATTAGATTTACATAGATATTTTTAAAATATTTATTTCCTTTTTCAGAAAGTACAACTCTAGAAAATAAACTTGTCATCCACTGATAATTTGCACTACGTCTTGCATAAAATAAGGAGCCAATAAGTTTAATGTTCACTCTTTCTGCATCTATTCTGTTTCCATCCTGTTATGCTTTATTTGCTAAGTGTTAGAGGATGTTTTTCTTTCATTTAAAAAACAGCCTAATAAGGAAGCAGATAACTTTACTGACAAACATGATAGAGGGTATTTCATGCAATGGTCCTTTAGTAGCAGGTGTTCTTTACATTCTGTACTGTCTGGAGAAACACTAGACTTGTCTCACTCATCCTAGAATTAAAGACCTCAGTGTGGTTCAGCAATGTAGGAATTGCATTGTACCACCAAGCTAAAAGGAAGAATATTTCGTGGAAAAAACCCAGTTGGTTTTAACAGCTATTTTTTTTTTCATCTTGGAATTCATTATTCCTCTTGTAACTTGTTCCACATATCTGATATAGTTAGAAGAATGGAGATTTTCTCTCACTTGAGAAGAATGTATTAATCACCTTAGGCGGCCATAAGAAGATACCACATACCACATACAGATGGGTGACTTAAACAACACTTATTTTCTCACAGTTCTGGAGCCCAGAATTCCAAGATCAAGGTTTCATAGTCAGTTTTTGGTGAGGCCTCTCTTTCTGGCTTGCAGATGGCCACCTTCTTGTTGTGTCTGCACATAGCTTTTCCTCATGCTCACACACAAAGAGAGAAAAAGATCACTGGTGTTCTCTTCTTATAAGGACATGAGTCTTACTGGATTAGGACCCCACTCTTATCTTATTTAACCTAATTATCTCCTTAAAGGCTTTGTCCAAATATAATCACATTTGAAGACAGGGCTTCAAAATATATGAACTTTGAGGGTTCACAAATCAGTCCATAATGAAGAACATGTATTAAAGTTCTACCAGCAGTGCGTGGTGACTAAATTTCTTTTCATTATCACCAGCATTTGGTGTTATTATTGTTTTTTGTTTATTTTTATTTATTTTAAGCCATTCTTATAGATATATGTGATGCTAACTAGTCCTGGTTTAAATTTATATGTATTTAATGACTAGCAATGTTGAACAACTTTTCAGAGTCTCTTTTGCTTTATCCATATCCTCTTTGGTAAAATGTCTTTTTCTGACTTTCACCCATTTTCTAATGCTGAATTTTGAGAATTCTGTTTATGTTTTATATACACATTCATCAGATATATGATTTGCAAAGATATTCTTCCAGTCCTATAGATTGCTTTTTCATCCTCTTTTCAGGGTCTTTCACAGGGCAAAGGTGTTCTCCTATTTTTATTTTTAGAGGTTTTATATGAATACATATTTCTGGAAAATTGTTTGGTAATTCCTTTTTAAACTAAAAATGGACTTACAGATGACTGAGCAATTGCACTCTTGGGATATATCTCAGAGCAATAAAGTTCAATTTTTACACAAATAATTGTACATGAATATTTATAGCAGCTTTACTTTTTTTAATAACCAAAAATTAGAAACTCCCCAAATATTTTTCAATGGGTATAAGATTAGACAAATTGTGATGCATATATACTATGAAATACTACTGAGCAATAAAAAAGGAAATAACTATTGACACACATAGCAACCTCAATGAATCTTAAGGAAATTATGCTCAAGGCAGTCTCAGAAGAATATTGCATGATTTCACCTTTCCAAACTTTTTGAAATAAAAATAATGATGAAGAACAAATTAATGATTACCTCCTTAAAACATTTCAATACTTATTAATACCTATCCTTGGTCTATATATCAAAACATAATAAGTTTATAGAATCCCCCACTAGATTCAAGAGGCAGAATTTTTACCACATCTCTGTGGCTCTGACATATTTAAATTGATGAGGAATTGAAACCTAACTCAATAACTCAAAACCCAACTCAATGTGATGGGGATTTTCCAGAGATGACTAGATAGTCACCGAGTTCCAAGATCAATGTTTTTTGTTTTCTCCATGTTATTTGTTTAAAATAATGACTAAGAGTTGAAATTGGATTCTCAATAACAGAAAGAGTAGAGAGAAATTAATGATTTTATATACCAGCTGGCCACAAGTGGAAGGCTTCTAATTTGGGGCGTATCATCTCAAAATGGTGAGGATTCAAGGTGGTACAATTTTCCCAATATTATTTGAATCAATTATTAAGCATTTCAGTTAACAGTTTTCTTTTCTACCTTGACATTAAAAGTAATTTGATAAAATGGAAACACAAGATTAGACACATTTATCCTAGTGAAAGAAGATAAGTTACTGGTATTTTTTTTTCTTCACTAAAATTAGAAATTGACCATTAAATTAAAAAAAAAACAGCAACACTCTAATGACAACCTAAATAATTAATGTCCACTAAAAAACTTAATTCAAACAAAAGTCCTAAGGAGCCTTTTAAATCATTAGTAAACAACATAAACAACAACCATTACCTAAAGAAAATCTAAACATTAACCCCTCTCCATTTTGCCTTTCAAAGGGTAAAAAGGGAAGAGAAAACTGGGGATAACCAAAAGAACTCTTCAAGCTTATCAGAATTTTACATCTGGGCATGAAGGTGCACTAAGGGCTTCAGACATCTATTTTAGCCCAATTCACCACCAAAACAACACAATCCAAACTTTCAATTCAGGAATAATGCAAACTAGATGACTAAAGTGAAGTTATATTACCTGGGATCCTTGTTTTTGAGCTATGCTTAGTGATAGGATTTTTATAACATCTGCTCAGATTTAGGGATCCTAAAATCTTGAGAATGTTTATTATTTAAATGCTGACCTTTGTTTGACAATCTCAGTCTCCTGAATATCCTTACAATAATCATCTATTTTTGAGGATACTCAGTAACTCAAAAGAATGTGGCTTACACAACAGGCTAGAGGATAGACACCCAGGAACAAAATTAAAATGTTTTAAAATAAGAGTATAGTTAAGGTTAAAGAAGTTAATTTGTAGCCTTTGGCTCAAAGTTGGATTATGAATATTGGGGTAACTAAGATGTAAATATTTCTACTGTTGCTAATATTATTGTTACTACTACTACTAGTGTTAATGACAATAACAAAATCTTTTCTTCAAATTAAAGGAAAAAACATATAAAAATTTGACAAAAGCAGATGTATTCTGTATAAATTGGGTGCTTTTGTTTGGCCATCAGAGAGGAAAATAATACAAAAAAATCAGCTCTCTCACTATTGAGATAAAGTAGCTATTAAATAAATGCACATAAAAATTAAGATGAAAAATTACCACAATAAAAAAGAAAGAATGAAGTTTGGTAACTGACTAGATGGTCATAACAAAGACAAATCATTAGTTAAGAAAGATGGTCTGTATCTGCATATGCTAATGTGATGGTAAGACTAAAGGCTTTTGAGTGAGATTCATCTAGGTTGTGTGTGTATATATATATATATATATATATATAAAGTGTATATATATATACACTTTAGACTCCCAGCTATGACACTAATTAGCTATGTGATGGTGGGCAAGCTACTGAAACCTGGTTAGCTTCAGATTCTGCATTTGTAACAATATCAATAGCTTTATATTCCAATAATTAATTTATTTGTTCAATAAATACTTATTGATCAAAGCTATGTAACAGGCACATTATTATTGATATTTCCATAAAAGAAAGGCAGATGTACGTCAAGAGAATCTTTAACATGACACTTAAAAATTAGGTGGAGGGCCGGCAGAGTGGCACATTGGTTAAGAGCTGACTTGGGATGCCAGAGGTCCCTAGTTCGGATCCCACATATGAGGGCCAGTGACACTGCCCTCCACAGCTAAGATGCTGAACAACGGCTCAACCTGGAGCTGGGCTGCCGTGAGTCGCAGGCTATGGCGTAGGCTGCAACCCCTGCTGCAGTGGGTTGCCATGGGCTACTGTGTGTAGCCAGTGACCAGCCTGAGCAGCCAGCAGCCGCCGTGAGTGGCCGTCCAGAAGCCGGTGACTGATCTGCCTCACCTGGGAAGAGTGTAATGATGGAGCCAACTTGGGCCAGTGAAGCAACATCCTCCACAACTAGACTGAAGAACAAAATGACAGCAACTTGTCTGTTCCCTTTCCCCCAATTCCCCAGCGCTGTTCCAATTCCCCAATAAAAATCTTTAAAAAAAAATTAGGTGGAAAAAATATAAACTAAATATACACGTTCAAGTGCAATGAATATGTGAAAAGAGAAATAGAGGCTGACATGGTAATATATCATACAATGGGATTGCTGTGAGGATTAACATAAGAGATAACATAGGTAAAGTTTACAGTTCAATTCCAGGCCCATTCAGGATTGTCAGTGATTAATGTTACTGTGTGTGCTTTGGAGAAAAATAGGATAGTGTTGGGTCTGAAAATTTTTGAGTGATTCTTAGGCAGACAGAACCACAAGATACCTTTTTAACTGATCCACAAGGGGAAAGCTCTCAAAGGATAAAATAAACTTTGATTATTCATATTCAAGACTGATTTAAAGAAGCTTACTCTACAAAATGAGAAATATAATCCTGAATAGATAGAAAAGTTATGATTTTTTTAAGAGGAAAATAAATAACAGTCATACATAAATGGTGCAAAACTAAAAAATAGCCATAAAATATCAATTTAAGCAAAGAGGCATAGTAGGAAAAAAATAGGTCCAGGATAGAATACTAAATTAGAAATTCTAAGTTTTATTGAAGTGGTTAAATATTTACATATAAGAATGCTGCTGTGATTTTTTGTTGTTGTTATTGCAAAGCAATGATTTAAAAGGAGGCAGAGATTTGATGTTTCTTTTGGTTATATACTGAAAAGTGAAGTTGCTCTCTAATGTTCACTTAAATTATCAAAATAACACATTTTAATGGAAGTTTTATCTAAATGCAAGGGATTGTCAGAATCTGATAAGATAACATTACTGTTAAGTTTTTAAATCAACATTTCTTTTATTATATATTTTTATTCATATTGTAAAGACATGACAATCATTTTTTGTTTGATTGGATAATTGTAACTGGTCATAAAATTATTCAAGTTATTGTTTTCTTATAAATGCATCTACTGGGGGAATAAAGGAATGCAGAAAAATAGAAAATATTCATATAAATTTTACTGCATTGTATATCATTTGTTTGCCTCACACATAGGTATTTTTACCAAAGTATATTGATAAAATAGAAACTATTTTCAGATATCTATAATTAGCTAATAGAAAGATATGTTATTTAAACTAATGTACAGATTACTTAAGTTTAGATTCAAAATAAAATAGAATTCTCATGTACACTCATGCTTTAATTACTTCAGTTTTCTAATTTGCCATACTCCTGAACAACCATGAAATGAAGATCAGGTATGAAAATAACAAGTAACTAAAAGCTAACTATATTTTACTATAGAAAGTTAATAAAGTAGAAAGTTAGACTGTATTAAATTATATAAAGCTAAGATGTCTGTAAATCATTTGATCTGAATGTTTATACCTTGACTGTGTCCTTTCACACACGGGAAAAATGACTTACATAGAATCTAGATTCTCTACAGGCAAAAAGAAACCACAAAGTGAAGAGTCAATATGTCAAGTGTCTCGGAATTGTTTGGCACATCACTCCATCCACCCTTCCACATTTTGTCCTCACACAGTTTTTTTTTAAACAACTGATCTGTTCCTTTTTGGAGTATGGGAATCTTCTGATTAATATGCACTGGGGCACCACATGGTTGCCCATCTGTGTGGGTCAGTTTTGAATCACTGATCAGGGCTTAAATTGAGTTGAAATTTAGCCAAATAGCCAGCAACAATGACCTTCAAACCTGTCGTGGCTGACTGATGGGCAGCTCTAGGGAATTTAATTTGCTTTAGAGCTTATATCTCACATTCTTGTCTGATTTTTAAAATAAATTTATTTCTCCTATTGATCTTTGCTTTTTTGATACTTAAGTTTTGGAACAATATCTTTCAGGTTTCCAATATCGGACTCATCTAATAAAATTCCCTGAAAATAATAACTTGAGGAAATCAATGAATCCATCAAAAACCTTACATATTTATGCAATTTTGGTAAGAGAAATACTGTTTTCTTTTTCAGGTAAAGGAAATTGATCTATGCCTTTCTCCCTCTAATAGCAGCTGACATACTCCAATTAATAGCTAGGTACTTTTTATTATCTAGAATAGGCAAAAGCAAATGAAGTCAATTTATTTAGGAGCTAGGATAGGTGACCTTTAAAAAATGAATTCAATTTGGCAAAATATGCATATTTTAAAAGTAATCTAAGAACTAACATTTTCATATCCTTTATTTGCTTTTTAATCTTTCATACTTGAAAAACAGTTCTATAAAATTTCCTAAGGCATAACAAAGCTAATTGTCTTTTCATTTTCCTGTAAAGACCATTTTTATTTTTTATAAAATCAATGGGACGATTTTCATGTCCCTAGATTTTCTATGTATGTAACCAAGATAAATTTTATATTGTTAAGTATCAGATTATTTGCATAAGAGGGGAGACAACTCTAACACTTTTTATGTTAGTGAGGTCATCAGAATCATCAAAAGTCTCCACCTTCTTCACCTCCCTTTATTTTTCTCAACTTAAGAAATCTAGAATATGCCACTAACTTTGCAAGAGTTTCAGGAACAATAGCAATAAGCTTAATAGATGCTCCTCTAGGATAAGATTTTGCTTCAGATTGTAGGTGGTGCAATGGGTGTCCTCACCATGTGTTCTCATTCAAAACCCCGAGGAAGGAGCAGTGCCTACTTTTAGGGCATGCTATTATCGTGGAATAGACAATAGAAGCAGCAACAGGAGGAGCCAACCATGCAATTTTAAAACTTATGCTTGGTTTTAACATGTATAATGTCCACTTACATTTCATTAGGCAAATGGTCCAGCATAAAAATCAATAGGGTAGAAAATATATTTCTCCGACAAGGGGTATAGCAATGGATGAGGAACCAAACAGTTGGATCAAATATAATCTACAAAAGACTTCTATCTTGATGACATATATTTGTCTCTCCTTCATCAAACTCAATATAGCATTCATTCATGATATAAACTCTTAGTAAACTAGGAATAGAGGGGAGCTTTCTTAACTTGATAAAAATATTTACCAACAACCTACAGCTAGCATCATAATAGAAAAACTTGAAGCTTTCCTACTAATATCAGATACAAGGCAAGGATATCCCCTTTCACAACTCTGTTTTAACATCGTATTGAAAGTCTTGCTAATGCAGTAGAACAAGAAAAGGGCATGCAAGGTATACAGATTGGGAAGAAAGAAATAAAACTGTCTTTGTTCACAGATGGCATGATTATCTATATAGAAAATCTAGGATTTCTGGTCAAGATGGCAGGGTAGGTAAACGCTGCGCTCCTCTCCTCTCACAACCACATTAAAATTACAACTAAACTACAGAAGAACCATCACTGAGAATTCCCTGAAGCTCGCTAGACCAAAGTCCTACCTCTAAGGACATAGAGAAAAAGCCACAAGTGAGACTGGTAAGAGGGGCAGGAGGTAGAATGGGCTGGTCCCACACCTGTGTTAGACCATTAAGTGGGCTGCGGAGTTTCCCCCAGAGGAAAAAGGAGCACTAGCCTCACAACAGGATCCCCGTTCCAGGGTTTCAGTGCCAGCGGAAAATGTCCCCATAACTTCTGGCTGTGAAAATAAGGGAAGGCTGTGGCTGAGTGATACAAGGGCAGCGACAGTCCCAGGCACTCCTCTTAAAGGGCTGCACATGGATTTACTTGCTGATGGACTCACTCTGAGCTCCAGCACTGGGGCAGCAGCTTGAGATATTCTATCTCACTATTCCTGAAAAATTGGAAAACTATTGATTTTGTATATTGATTGTATAGCATGCTACCTTGCCAGGCTCCCATATTAATTCTAATAATGTTTTAGCTGATTTTCTCTACCTCTCATGTCCTTTCAGTCTGAACATCTTGCTTGTTAAGGTAACATGTCATATCCTGACTCAACACCTTGATTTCTACCTTTGAAGAAGCAAATGAGGAAATTTGCCAAGTAACAATTAGTTTGTTATCTAAGAGAAGTCATATATCACTAGCCATAAGCAGGCATCTTCATCATCATGCTGAATACCCAGACCAAGAGAATGACCTGCCCAGAGACAAAACATCAGAGTTTGGGGAAAATGGCAATTTGGTATTATTGCTTATGATTTTGCCTACTGAAGCAGTGAAGTAAGCTTTTTAAAAAGCAAGTGTCCAGTATTTAGAATGCTTAATTAGATCAGTAAACGTGGGCTAGATAACAAAGAGCATTGTGAAAAAAGCTTTATCTCTTTTATTGGTTTCTTCTAACTCTTGTACCAGCTGAAATTCATATACTTGGAAAATAACTGCACCATTTTTTACACTCTAATATAAAAGACTATAAATCTATTTAATTGAATAAACATACTCTAAAACAAATATATCCAATTGAAAAAATACCAATTGCAAACAGAATCTGAAAATACCTACTTTATCTCTAATTTCTGCTTTTCATTTATGTTTTTACTCCTATTTACTGACAATTCTGTGTCAGATTTTTACTTTATTGTCCCAGATGTCCTATTTCAATTGGGTAAGACTGTTGTCTCTGAAATACATAAATGTAATGTGCTCTGTTTTGTGCACTTTTCTTGTTCTATTCCCAGATCTGCCCTTTACCAAAATAATGTTCTAAGTTATTGGAGCAAATAAGAAAAATTATCTGGTATTCACCCAAGCAGAAATATCTATTTTTTCTCAAGATGCCTACCCTTTTTCTTCATTCTTCATCTTTTCTACCCAATAGCACCATATGAGAAAAACCTTTTTTCTTTAGAGTTTTATTTCTACTTTTTTGTTTCAGTACTATATACTCACAGGGCATATGCACTGTTGGCTACCTGTGTTGAAAAGTGTGAAAGCATAGATAAAATACTATACAAAAATTAAAATTATAATAGCAGACTGATGAGATTATATGTTTAATAAAGTCTTTGGGGGCATTTAGAGTTTATTTTCAATAAAAAGAGAAAAAAGAACCTAGTCATTTTCATAATTAACTATTATTCAAAAATCAATTAAATATACTATCATGTATCCTGGAGTAAATTGGGCATAATCAGGGAGTAACAACAAATTTCATGCCCATCTAAAAAAACATGTAATCATAAATCTGGTGATATTTGGAACCATAAAAAGCACTCCTAGAGTTCTTGTTTTTCATTAGTATTGCAGCATTGCCTTTTTGCATATGCTCCCCTTTGGTAAAACAGACCCCCTCTTTCAATCATTCCTTTTTAGCACCACCTCTTATACTATGTAGTTTCCTGTTATGCACTATAAAAATTAAAAATATTTGCACATTTTATTTGTTTACTTCATTACCCTTCCTTCCCCCCTCAAAAAGAAGGAAGGAAGGAAGGAAGGAAGGAAGGAAGGAAGGAAGGAAGGAAGGAAGGAAGGAAGTAAGGAAAGAAAGAAAGAAAGGAAGGAAAGAAAAAATACCTATGGGCAAAGACCTTAATGTTTCCACACCTCTTAACAAAATGCCTGATGAAAGACACATATTAATAACAACTAAAATTTGGTGGATTGAAGAAAGAAGAAATTTATTTTGCTTCTTAAATATATATATCCTGATAAGCAATTGAACATAATGCCATAGATTAGACCCTGTTTGTTTGTACTGTCCATTGTTACTATGTTTGGATAGTTCTAAAACATGAAAGCTATGCTGATTATTATTTTTTAGTCTTGACTATCTACAGTTTTCAAGTTCAAAACAAATGACTGTGTCACGCTCTTACACTCTAGCATAAAGTTTATCTTGGAAAAAATTCTTCCTGTGGCAGTTCAAGTTCTAAAATTACCAGTTCTTTAAATGGACAACATTGCGAACATATAAAAAAGGAATACTATAAAAAAATATGCCCAACAATACATTTTTAAATATCTTATGCCACTACAAACTTCTAGCTTTTCCTTTCAATCCATATTCCTGAAGTATAGTAAAACACAAGTAGAAAAGACAACTAACAATAATAGAAAGTTTTTCAAGTATTGCATTGCCTCTGTGTGTGGGTAAAGTAGCAATAATCCTGGATATCAGAAGAAAGAGCATCATGAGATTGAAAGCTCAAGGCCTAGTGAAAAAGTAACAGTGCCATTATTATTCTTAGAATGCATATATTTATAAGTTTTTTTAAAAGACATATTGTAATTTTAAAAATCTAAGTAGGTTGGTGTAACAATTAAGACTTGTTATGTAAAATCTAAGTGGGTTGGTGTAAAAAATATGATAAAAAATACGTATAAATAATGTAAAACAATCTCAGACATCATGCTAAAAGTTGAAAAACTATAATACATTATTATTTTACAAATGTACTTTTAAACACAGTAAGAATAGGAAAATATTGATATTCCACTTTATAAATATGCTTGTTTTTTATTGATGTACCCTTTGAATTTTTCAGAATAGATGACCAAACACACAATGATTACTTACTCTTCTATAGCATGATAAAAGAATTGCTTTGTCTATTCAAATTATGTGATCGCTTACATGTGCACATTTTACTTTGGTGTCAGTATTGATAGTATTAGCCATAAATACACACATACACATCCTTTATCTTTCTGTTGCAAAATACTCTGAAACCTCTTAACAGACATTATACATCTTTATCTAGACCTTACATATTGCTAATAGAAAGTTATTGCTTTGAATATGTGGAGCTTGTATTGGTCAAATTTGCTGACCTCTTTTATTAGTTAGAACTGTTTATTGGTTGTTCAGTGATTAATTCTATTGGCTTTCTGTGTAAACAAACATACTATTTACAAATAATGAGTTTTAGCTCTTATTTTTACCTGATAGTTATACTTTATTTTTTTCTTATTTTATTGCATTATCCAGAATATCTAATAAAATCTTGAGTGTATTCACTGTTCGTATATATCTTTAATTTTGACTTTAATAGGTATGTTTATACAGTGTTAATTTGGATTTCTTTTTCCCCCACTTAGAACACAGTTTAATGAAGATTATTTATTTTGAAAAATCAGTATATACCCATTGCCTATTTAGTTCTCATATTTTAAATACACAAATATCTATTAAATGATTAAGTAATTCAAGGAGACATGAACTAAGGAACCCTAAAGACAAATTTATTTAGGAGGCATATTCTATGTAAAGTACTCAGCGTGGAATTGGTTTATCCAATTTCTCAATCTTGAAAATTTTTATTAAGTGAGAATTTTATCTACCTTGTCATGATTTATCTAGTTTCTGGATCTTTGAGGAATTAGAAACATTGCTACCAAATCTAAGTAATATAGAGCTGATTTGAAATACATCTTGCAATGGTGTTATCTTTTCTTTTATCTTAAAAAAAAGTGACTCAGAAACTGAAGAGTTCTGTTATTATAATGTCACTAATACAGGTAACATTGTTTCCCAAGCCTTTTTAATTTTAATTGTTAATATAATAAAAAAACATAGAACTATAATAACATGAAAGACTATTTTCTGAAATCTAAATATCTCTTTTATAACAGCAAATCTGTCTCTGTAAGAATGTCATCAATCCTCTTCAAAATGAGCATAACAATAATCCCCAAAAGGAACACAGGTCAGGCTGCTGTGTGTATAGTAGGCACCATCTGTGCAAAATCTTAGTGCCCTCAGGCAATGGCTTTTGGGGGAAATTGTAAAAACCAAGAGAAGCACATGGGTACAGTGACATAGTGACATGGTGACATAGTGTATTTTTGATCTTGCATATGAAGAAATTAGTAATTTTCCTTAACCTAGTACAAAGAAGAGTGAGACATCCAATGCCTTTTTTTGACAGCTTGCTTTTCCCTCAGAGGCAAAAGATAATAGGGCTCATGGAGTTGTACATCTGTCCATCCTTGCCATTTTACAAATGAAGTTCATAGTCATTGGGCTTATGTTCATAGAATTGGTGTGGAAAAATTGGATTGATGTAAAGGAACATATGCAAATTTATATACAGAAAAACAAACTATAATTTGCATTTCTGTAATTTGCATATAGTTGGATTTTGTTTTTCAGAAGTTATTTATAAGATCCATTCTTTTTACCAGGCACTTTGTCAAGCACTATGCTATGTACTGCAAATAAGAAAGATTATGTGCCTTTGAGGAACAAACATATAAGTGGAAAAATATCTAAAGCATAGATCTTAACAAAATAGTTTCAAGACTATGGGAAAATGTTACAGGTATGCACAGGGAGCTATGAAAGAGGGTAAAGAGCTAACCTTCATAGCCTTAAGGGTGGGTGTTCTGAGAACGTATACTTATGGGCTCTTATTAGAAGATAACTAAATGATAATAAGACAAATATTAGGGAAAGGTAAAGCATACATTGTACTTTAAACATTCCAAGATGCAGACATGAAACGGTATGATGTGTACCGAAGGACTATGCACAGTTCCGTGTTATTATACTAAAAGATAAAATACAAATAGGTAATAAAGATGAGGCAGAGGGCTAGGATGGCTTTAGATAAGGCAGAAGATTATAATTTGGAGGAAATGTTAGTCCCTGTCAAATGTTTAAGTGAGTATGTGTGTGTCATGGTTGGATTTATATCTGAGCCAGATTCTATGATGGCAGCATAGCAGAACATTGATTTTAAGGTAGTCAAGCAGGGAAATCAGCTAGGAGAAATTTTATTTTTTCTGAGATTAGGCAGTATGGAATGGAATAGAATGTCCTTACCTGGGGTTCTGCACACAATTCTAATGTGTGGAGGCGTGTTTCTTCCACATCACCAAAAAGCAAGCAGTTCTCTAGATGTCAGGTGAATGTCCTATTATTCAACTCAACTGACACTAGCTACATGGAAATAGCATCAAATTCCACAGGTTATGTGCTCAGTCTCACAAGACCACCCTCTCCTTCAGACACCATTCAAAAGCTAGCTTCTTACCTGTGTTTCTGACGAACTGGCTATAAACCAACCACCTCCCTGGGTTTGATTAATTTGCAAGCCCAGTTTGCAGAACTCAAGAAACCAGTTTACTCATTAGATTACAAGGTTATTATAAAGGATATCAAAAGATCAACAGCCAAATGAAGAGATACATAGAGCAAGGCTCTAAACAATGGAGCTTCTGTCCTTGTGGAGTTTGAGGCGTGGCATATGGAATCACTTCTGTTCCCCAACCTAGAAACTCTCTGAATCCCTGTCCTTTTGAATTTTTATGGAGGTTTCATTTCATAGGCTTGATTGGTTAAATCATCTGTCATTGAGGATTGATTCAATCTGCAGCCTCTTCCCTCCAGGGAGGTCTGGGGTGGGATTTAAAGTTCCAACCCTCATTTTCTGGTTGGCAACCAGTCCCCAGCCTTAGGTGGGGTCCAAAAGCCACCTCATTAGCATAATAAAGGACACCTTTATAGCTCCCATCACTTAAGAAATTCTAAGTGTTTTAGGCATTCTATGCCAGAAACTAGAAAAATGACCAAATATATATACGTATATATTTTTATTATAAACCACAGTATCACAGTTCTAATTAAAGAAGGTTTAGCAATAAGATTAGTGACAATTTGTGATTAGATATAAAAGAAGTGAAAATGAAGAAAATAAAATATCTTTCATTTAATCACTTAAAGGAATGGCCATTCTAACCTCAGGGATAGGTAACTATCATATATATATATATATATATATATATATATAAGGGCAACAAATCCTGGATAAAAATGGGTAGAATGTGAATAGGGTAGGACTTCCAGAATGGCTGAGTGAGGGGTTTGGTTACGATTAATCTTTTCCCCCCAAACCAGTGATAAGACTGAATAAAGTTGTCAAAACAAACTCTTCAGGACTTAACAAACGTCATTTATTCAAGAAAGCCTGTTAAACCTTAGTCAGGTTAGGAACCCCAGACATTTTAGCTAGGGACTGCTTTCCTCCCTTCACCATTAGGGCAGGCGTAAGCACCAGCAGTTCTGCTGTCCTGCCAGATGGGCTAATTTTATTTGGAGTGTGGGAAAAAAACCCATGCCTGGGGCACTGTCAAAAACAATAGAGATCTCAGTGGCAAATGATTAGAGAAGGCTAATATGGGCAGCTTGAGGTCATAGTGCTGTTTGGGGCAAACAACACACAGGCAGACCAGCCCGAAGTTTAACAGGGAGATCCAGCAGATGGGACAGTGGAGGCCTTGCTAAAACCCCACTTTTTGGGGTGGTCTTGAAGGTTGTATGCAGGCATAAGGCTGAGCCTGCTCAGGAAAAATCAGAAAGGTCCCCAGTAAAGTATTCACACCTGATTGAACATGAGGCCTATTGAATACAGAAAGTAAAAAAAGAAAAAAAAGTGAGGAGGGCAGAATTGTAAATTCCCTCAACTTAAGGGACCCCTGAAGAAATAGAGGTTACAAGCTAAGATGGCCTTAAGTTTCCCTCAGCTTGACTAAACTCCTTCTGCCTCTAGGCCCCTGACCACACACACTGTTATGAAGATTGGAGAGACTTTTCTTTTGGATAAGGCAAATTAGCAAACAGATGGCCTATGATCCCACCCATTCCAGCTTGACGATATCTCCTACTCATTGTTTCAGTGGAGTTCAGTTCAAACTACACTTACTGCAATAATCTTCCTTACCCGTTTAACTTTGGTGCCATTTTTGCTTTGACACCATCATCTCCAGAAATATACACTCCTCTCTATAAATTTCCAATGAAATAGCAGGCAGCAAACTTTTCCAATTATTTCTATAAATCTAATATGACACCCTGCTAAATATCATACATCTCCAGATTCATCCTCTCTGCCTCCGTGACTGATCTGTATGGACTATGTACATCATCTGACTCCTTGTTGTATGGCTTCTGATTCATTTCAGTCAACATGTAGCCCCAGCATGCAACTGAAGGTGTAAGGATCTCGGCCCAGACCCTAGGCTGAACAGACTCTGCTGGACAGACTCAGTTTTAAAAATCATACTTCAGCTACTCCAGCTAGACTCTAAGCAGAACTTCCCGTTAAGACAGTAAACGCCTAGCTTTACAAGAAATGGGTTGCAACAGAAATATTAAGAATGTTTTACAGAAGTAGGGTTGGACCATTTCACAAAAACTAACAGCTCTTTTTGCTTCTGTACACCTGCTTTGCTTCTGCTGGGGAATAAAAGGGTTAAAGAACAACATTCCTAAGGTCCCCCTTCTTCACCCCGCCTTCATGTTAACATTTCAGGAGGCCTTTAAGCAAGCTAACTTTAGTTTTTCAACCCCTGTCCTTACTTTGTAAAATTGATTACATACATATTTCTGAGAAACAATTTGTGCGGTCAACTCAACCCGGTCACAAGATACCGTTAAGACACCTGGACATAACAATACTGTTACAACAGCGGAATGTGGTTTTAACTAAAATAACTACACATTCTTTTTAGCTTCTGTAATTTGCTTTACATACAGCCCTGCCTTATAAAAACCCTACCCCCCATAACTCGGGGCCGTCTCTCCTTAGTTGGAGAGGTGGTCACTGAGCTCAGCTTAATAAAATCTTCGGAACCCTAATTTGACATCCAGCCTCTTTGTTAATTGTCTGGACCCAACAAAGGGGTGGATCAGAGTAAGGTCAGGGTATTTAATACCCTGGATTTATCCCTGTAAATCTCCTTGGTTGGCTATGTCATTTTTAAAGGGGTGATTCTTTCATTTTTGATAACCCTACTTTCCTGTAACATCTTCAGTTCTCAATAGGGTAGCAACTTGTGGTTCTCATATACACTCTCTAAACTTTTCTGAACAGTTCTTTTATGAAAGCTTCCTTGACTTATTCTAATTTAAGAGTGCCACCTGTTTCCTATAAAGACAATGACATAAAAGTACTGAAAGCACACTCTGCAAAAAGACAGCCTGAAGTCGAGATTTAGAGCATGAGGTAGTAGGAAGAGACTCAGGAATAGTCATAGGTAGTGATTGAAATTATTTAATAAAATATAAGAATATTAAATCTAGAAATATAACATTTAAAGTATTATGTCCCCAGATCATGCATGATTTGTTTGGTTCTAACTCTATTAATATAATTTAATATATTATAAGGAATGAAAGGGAAAATGTGATCATTTAAATAAATATCAAAAGTCATTTAATTTAAGATCATTAAATAAAAATATATTCATAAAATAAGAATAGGATTAAGAGATAGGTTTAGCTTTATTATAGTAATAAGTTAGGAACTTTTTTCAACTCAATTAAATGTGGTGGAATACTTTTTGTGTTTTTAATATTTTTCAATTTAATATTATCAAAATTAAATATTGACTAAGTCAGAATTGAGTCAAAGTAACAATCATGGCAACTAAGAAATACATATGAAGTTTTAACTTTAGTTCACTCCAAAGTAAAGAAAACATATTCAATTCACATGAAGTTTGATTTAATATCCAGCTTATATCTCCAATTTAATACTTCCCTTGGAATCTGGTATTAAATGTTAAAATTTTAATCATTGTATACATGTGATAAATTCTTGTTTGGGGCAAGAGAGGTTATTTTTTATATTTGGCTAATGTTTACAAATAAAAAAGCGAGTAACCAATTCATGAATTTGTTTTATATTATTGTTTACAAAATTGATTTTGTGTTTTACTGAGCATGAAAATCGATTATGTACTTGAAAAATGCAAAGATATGGAATTCAAATATAAATATATTTATTGAGGATCATAATTGAACTACAAGCTTTCACTTTCAAAACACATCTCTCTTTGTAAATGTGGAGTGTGTATGTACTGTATATACATATATGTATATATATATATGCACATTTACCAGATACAATATATATAATATAGACTTTATATTAATACAAATTGCTATTTATTAAGCAAGAATCTAAATTTACTTTGGTGAATTCTTCCTACTATTTTCTCCTTAAAGTACAAGTTTTCAGAATGGCTTAAAAAACAACTTATCACTTGTTAAATAATTTATAATTATTATAAAAACAATTTATTAGTTGTTGAAAAGATACTATCTAAAAACTTGGTATATGTATGAATATATACTATTACAATGAGAATCCCTCTGGATTTTAAAGACAAAACTCAATTCCCTAATACAATTTATTAAAATAAGATATATTTTAGATTTTAGATTTTCTTGTTTCAGAATCTATTCATTCCTACCTGTAGGCATATCGGGAAACATGGTCTATGATAGGGTCTACAGCAGCAACCACTAGCAGGGAGCCTTTTGGAGTATTCAAATTGAATGATTTCAGTGGAGAAAACTTGTGAAGATTACTGTCCCAAATGTATTTAAAGACCCAATTTCTTCATCAAGTCAGAGAGAATCAGGCTTATTTATACAACCCACAATATTCTTTATCTGTGAACTGAATGTTGGTGTGAGTTGACTCAGTTTTTCCTCCCTCTGTTTCCTAAATGATTTCTACCTGAGTGATATTGGGGTAT
>NW_017732022.1:857039-860400 GCF_001890085.2 Hipposideros armiger | reverse complement strand
CATCCTTGGTTGACATCTTGATCATAGCCTTTTGAGAGACTCTTGAGCAGAGAACCCAGGTAAGCTGTGTCCAAATTCCTAACTCATAGCCATTATGAGATAATAAATGTGTTTTTTCAGCTACTAAGTTTTGGAATAATTTATTACATAGCAATTGACAGTATGATTGACAGTCCTATGCACTTTTGACTTTTCCAAGCTACAGAATATCTCTAAGTTGCATGCAGGTATATCCTAGAAGTAATTCCTTTAACAAAGTGGGAATAGGAGTCAATGGATAAATGCTTCAGGTTCTCTTCCTCCAGTGGGACAATTCTGAAGCATGTTCTTTGAGGTTTATCAGAGGGTCTACTGTGTGAGTGAAGGCTTTTTTTCTGATTATATGACAGATAAATAAAACACCAGATCCTCCAGGAAATATAGGGTATCAGGATATGTTGCATGGAGTAAACAAAGCAACAAACAGCAACAGTATAATTAATATTCTTGGATGGGGACCTAGCACTCTCTAGTATCTTACTGCAAAAAAAAGAGAGAAAGAGAGACAGAGGGAGAGAGAGAGAAGAGGGAAAGATGGAAAGAAGGAAGGAAAGGAAAGGAAAAGAAAGGAAAGGAAAGGAAGGAAGAAAGAAAAACTGTGATCATTTAAACTAAGAATTTACTGAGGGCTAATGCCTCAAAAAAACTTTTTCATGCAACTCTACAATTCCACAAAGAAGACAATGTTCACATTCTCATGAATTTTGAAAGATCCTGGGACTCAACAGTCTTTTGCCCCAGATGATCCATCAAACTTCACATATATCATTGAAGATAGTGAACATTTTACAACTTGAGTGGCTTGTGTAAGATGAAAGGAAAAAGTACAGAGTACTTTTGACAGGTAATTTTTATCATATTTATAAAATTATATATTTTCTTCTGTCACATTATGGGCATCGTGTGTTTAAATACCAGTACTCTGTGAATCTTACCCTGTTGTCATCCCTCTCCCTACTCGCTTGAAGGATAATTAATTTTCCATCTCTCAATTTCATTAACAGTCTTTTATACATCTTTACTATAGCTTTTAACTCATCATGTTCTAATGATTTAAATATGTCTATATTTCATTCTATATTATAAAAATCTTGAGGATAATACAACAGCTGTATAGATGCAGTTTAAATTGGCACTTAGCACATGGCAAATATTGGGGTGATACTGGGATGGGGGCTTCTTATTCCTTCATTTAGGGTTATAAATTGAGGATAACTTTTTAAAGAGAACCATGCCTATAACCTTACATTACACCCTCTTCACTACTCCCCAAGGATAGAGAATGATTTACATGTTTGATGAGTTTTAGAAAAAGAAATTAAAATGCATGTCTCAGTTTTTTCTGTTTTCTGTGTTTACACTTCTGTCTTCAGAGAACACATCTTCTCAGCTTACTTGTTGCTTTTACTCAGAAAATTAGGGATGGACTGCTTTGGAGGCACCTGCCATTACCAAGCTATTCTTATACCTGGATGCATATGCCTTTCTATATTACAAAACTCATATATATATATATATATATAATATAAAAGCCTATATATAAAAGCTATATTCTCTAGTCAACTTTTTTAGTAATAAAGCTGATATTTCGACCCCACCCCTCTGGACTCAGGAAGGGAAAAAAGGAATTATTATTTGTTAGTTTTATTCAATTACAGCATCTAATAACTTGGCTGAAACTATTGAAAAATAGTGTCTAGAATTATAGAAGTAAAATATTATGTTGACCAAAATATGCAATATTGTAAAGCATTCAAAGACACCTATGAACCCTACAATACCAAATCTGGGACCCAGGCACTCACAAATGATTTCATAATAAATATCAAAAATAAAAGGCAGATTTTGAAAAGGCTAAGAATAAGGAGGAGGGGAAAAAGGGCAAGGACTATTCATGAAGGAGGGGAGGGAATATTTGTTTTACATACTCATTAAGATAATATGAAGCATGCATGCAGAAAAACTTAAATGATAAAACATGTCTATGATAGCCAAAGCAGAGGGTGATGATGGTGAACCAGAGCAGACTGCCCCTCTGGAAAATACTGCTGCACATTGCATACAATTCAACAAAGATCAACTTCTCATGAATTACCAATATTTCAGCATAGGGACCACATCAATTAAAACTAAACCACAGAAAAACCATTATTGAGAATCACCTGAAGTCTAGCTGAACTGAAGCTTTACAACTACCGACATACAGAAGAAACTACCTTGAGACGGGTAGGAGGGGCAGAGACGCAGAGTGGGTTGGTCCCATACCTGTGTGTGATCATTAAAAATAGGGAAGGGTATCTTGGTTGCAGAGGTCCCACCCTGAAGAGCTAGGGGTCCCAGCCCCTCCCCAGACCAGGGTTTCAATGCAGGGGAAAGAAGTCCCCATAATTTCTGGCTGTAAAAACCAGCACAGATTGTGGCTAAGTGAGACGGAGGGTTGCTGCACTCCCAGGTGTTCCTCCTAAAGGACGCGCACGAACTTACTTATTCACTCCTTCTGGGCTCCAGCGCTGGGGTAGCAGCTCAAAAGGTGCTAGGGACATTCAAGAAGTAACTGAATTGTCAAGCTCCAGAATGAGAGCTGGAGAGGCAGCTTTCTCCTGGTCGGAGGAACTGGCGGAAGCCATTCTTTCCTGGTTGAGCCCTCCTCCTCCCTGCGAGCAGACGCACGCAGAGGCAATATATGAGTCTCCATCAAATTGGCATCACCTTTCATCTGCTCCGCCCTAGTGATTCCCTGAGACCACGCCCCACCCAATTTTGGGCACTCCCACTTCCAGAGCTTTTCCATACAAACGGCCTGCTTTGACTCATGCTGTAATGTTCCTAAAATCTCTCAAAGGTTCACAAAACCCAAACAAGCAGCATCTGGCTTTGATGTGCCCTGTACCTCTGGCTGAGAAGCCCAAATCCCAGCACTAGCAACAACCAGCTTTGGTTCACAGCTTTGCCTCTCAGGGCACCTCCAAACACAGTGCAGGTGGCGTCCATTTCTGGATTACTTTGTGGTTCATACCAGGTAGCCCTGGGCGGGGCATAGGCTGCAGCTGAACTTGACCTACAATGGGTCCCTGCTAGGAGGCTCCAGGGCTGCCAGGCCCAGTGGCCACCTTTGGATTGGGCCAGAGCATCACATGGCCACCTCCAAGGATGAGACAGCCAAAAGGCAGACTGGACATGCACTAGGGCTCTGCTAAAGCAAACCCTGCTCTGTAGAGTCAGCCCCTGCACAACAGCTCCTCTACTGTAGTCATAGCCAGTCCTCCTCCAAGCAATCAGCCCAAGGGTCAATCCCTCCTATTGGCATGCAAACAACAATCAA
>NW_017732022.1:777280-854151 GCF_001890085.2 Hipposideros armiger | reverse complement strand
AGTACTTCAATAAAGCTGGATAAAAAGAAGAAAACATGTCTATGATATATTAAATGAGTAAATTACAATGAGTATGTACAAAACAATATACATACCTTCATTTTTGCATTTCTTTCTCACAGAAGTTATGCCACAACAGCTCTTCAAAAGCCCTATGTTTCTTTGATCTCTAGTTCTTAATACAAAATTACCACTTCCTGAATTATTCCTCCTTTAATCATTCTTGAAGCTTAGTTGTCACTTTGTCCAGGATTCCTTTAAGGCAAACCTACATATTTGTTAATGCTATTCCTATGTTAATCCAAGCCATACTATAATAACCACATCAAAGCATTTACAACACTAAATTATAAATGTCTTTTTACTAGCCTATCTTCCATTCTAGGTGCCTGTTCAGAACAGTGAATTCATCCATGCTGCTTAAATTCATTTTCTAGCTGGGTGATCTTGGGTCTGTTATAAAAAACCTCTGTGCCATTATTGCCTTCATTTGTAATTTGCATATAATGATGTGAGAACCTACCTTTGGAAGTTAGAGTAAAGCACTAAATGAGCTAGTACACATAAAGAACTTTGAATAGTATCTAGAATCTGATACATAAGATTACACAATATTATATATCACCTATACCCACTAATTGGCATTTAATATACTTAATATGTATATGTGCAATGAGTTAAATAATCATTATGCATAGACAAAGATTTTGGAAAAGTACATGTTAAATATTGAAAATTATTATTTTTATATGGCAGAAACTCAAGTGATATTATTCTGTTTTATTTTATATTTTTAGTTTAGATTTTCATTATCTAAATTTGACACATTTTACATGTAATATTTCACAAGGAAAATTGTGCCCATTTAAACATTTAAAATACATTTATTTATGTATTTAAGGTACACTTGAGATATCATTGTGAGTTCTATATTGGTTTTTTTGGTATTCCAAGGTTGAACTTTTGTCTTATAAATCACTTGTTATTTTGAATATGTTCTTCCTGTTGGGAGACCTTATTGCCTTTCAAGAATTTTCAAATATTAGAATATATTTCTAATTTTTATAATTTCATTTTCTTACAACCAAATATTTTATAAATTCTAGGTAGTAATTCATGGATGTTTGGGTTGTTTGTTTACTTTAAAATATATCTAGTAATTGTTTTCAACTTTATTGCTTCTTGTCTATTCCACCAAAAAAGTATGTATCTGAACTTAGTAACCTGATCCATTTATCTCTTAGGTAAATTTCTCTCTCTTTTTCTTATTTCTTTTTCTTTCTTCTTCTCTTCTTGCTTTTACTTTCATTTCATCAGGAAGATATAAAAAAATAATTTTTTATTACTAATATCAAAGGTTCAAAATCACAAAGTCAAAAGTGACAAAACTACAAGAACAAATACAATTATGATGGCAGACTATAACATACTCATACATTACTCAGTAATTGATGACCATAAATAATGAGAAAACATATTCAATATTTGACCAATATATATTTAGAATAACACACTCAACAGAACACTACACCGATGCAGAATGCACATATTTTCTCAAGAACATATGGGATATATACAATAGTTGACAATATGCTGAGTCACAATGTGGTTCTCAACAAATGTCAAAGATTTGAAGTTATATAGTTCTTTGAAGACTTTGTACTTAATGTAAAAAACAAATCTGAAAGATTACTAGAAAAACTCATATGTTTGAAAATTAAGGCTTATACCTTTGAGAAAAAAGAGAGTAAAAAAAGGTAACAAAAATTAGAAAAACTTTTGAATTAATGGAGGTGTTAATGCTATTGTAGTAGTCTTTTTGCAATATGTGTAACAAATCAACATATTCCCAGCCTTAAATTTATATGTTATGTAAATTATATCTCAATAAATCTGGAAAAAATAATTTTAAAATAAAAAGGATAATGAAAATACAACATATCAAAATTTATGTAATTAAATTAGTACTTGAAGGGAATTTTACAGTTATACATTAATGTATTCAAAGAGAAAAAAAGGCTCAAAATTAGTGATCTATGCAACTATCTCAAAAATGTAAAGACAAAAAATGAAATTTGGTCTAAATAAAGTAGAAGAAAAAATTACAAATTTGAGTTAAATTTTTTTAAAAAATCACTTCATTGAGTGATCCAAAAATTTTATAGTAGTTTATTAAAAGATCTTGGAATTGGTATATCTCTGGAGAAACTGATCAAAATAAAAGGAGAAAGCACAAGTAACTACTATCAGAAATTTAAAATAATTATCATTATAAAACATTATAAATATATTATAAAATTACATTTTATAATGTAAATGTAAAAATTTATATTATAAGACATTATAAAGATCATAAAATTATATTGATATAAAGGTTGGAGTTATTAAACAACACACACAAAAAGGAAAAGCAACATTTTCCACACAAAGAATAATGTGATGCTAAGAAGGTTCAATATCTTAAAGTTGGGGATAAATAAACATGAAAAGCTTGTGAACTGTTAGCTTTGTAAATAACTAAGAAATGCAAAAATTAATTATTAAATATTATCTTCTATTTAAAATGGTTAAATTCTTAATATAGGCCAATTTTCAAGTCAATAAAGTAACAGCATAAGATAAAAACTTTCAATTATTTATTAACATTATTAAATTAACCATTCCTTTGACCTGCAGCTTTCACTTCTGGAAGTTTCTCCTAGGAAGACAATGCAAAATGCTGACCTCAATGTTTGCTCAAAGATATTCAACCCTTCCTTACAATTGCTCAAACTAGCAATAATCCACAAGTATAGATAAAAGGAAACGACTGAATAAATTGGGTAAATCCATACACTGAAATAGCATGCAACCATTATGCATGTGAAAATCTAATTGCAAAATGAATCTTATATGTAGAGAGAGTACAGCAAGATATAAATTATTTATCGTATTGTCCTATGCATACGTTTATGACTTTCAATTTCTGTTTATTAATTTATAATTAAATTTCATGCATTAAGAGCTATAAAAGGAAAGATAAAAAAACATATGTACTAGCAGTCTATATGTGATGAGATTATAAGTAGTTGTAGGTCTATGTTTTTTCCCTGTATATTTTTTCTAATTAGCATATTTGTCCATCTTGTTTTAATCATCAATCGATAGTAAATGTTAATAACCATAGGTAACAAATCTAGGATATAGAATTTATTAAGTAATATTGTTTTAACAAAATTTCTTTCAATATGAGTTGGCTAAACATCACACACCATAAATTTCATTTATCGTTTGAAACTTCAGTAAAAAGAATATTTTGTCATACACAAAGCTTCCAAAAGCATCTAGAAATCAACACTTAAAACACTGCATGTGTTCTTGTCCTGGAATACTCATATGTACTGAGGTTGTTTTGGGTCATACAGATTTTTAGTAGATAGAAAGTAATAAACTCTGGGAACTAGGGCTGTGGGTGGTCATGAATGTTCAGAGGTGGCAGTGAGATCTGTTATTGGAGGATTAGTAACTCCCACATACTGCAAAATTCCACTGGACAGTGGAAAAAAATTACTGCAATTAGCCAGTCACCTTAAATACAGATTGTATAGTATTTAAAACCAGTAGGTTTTGCTCTGCAGTTATTATTCACACATTACTGGCTGTAATAGTTATTATGGAAAAAGTAGAATTGAGACAACATAGAAATTTCCAACAGACCCAGATATTCTTAAAAATAGTACATTTTCCTGAAAGCCAACTGGCTCCATTGGAGGTTATAGGATTTGAATAATACTCATTCAAAGATTAACTAAAGTTTATCTACAGAATCCCCCAAATAAATCAACTTCTGACTTCAGTTGAACTGTTACTCATGCACAAGACTGAGCACTTCAGGGAGAAGATTTAATAATAATAAAATCTTGGAAAATAAAATATTATAGAGTAATTTTAATCTAAGATCTCCAAAGTATTTTTGTTCTTTTTTAAACTGAGGGAGATTCTTATTTTATTATAGACATCAGTTTAAGCATAAAGTAATGTTATCTGGCAAGGTAGATTTCATTTCTCAAATACCAAACTAATTGCAATTAACAGATTTAAAAGGTAATTATAGCAGATGATCAATGAAGGCAGATTTCAGGAAGCCAATCAAAATCTTAAATAAGGTATGTTCAACATGTATCTATTAAGTTTACTAACACCTACCATTTTGAAGAATTCTCTCTTATCATAATGAAATACCAGAAAAAAAATTTAATGAAAATTACCTAAATGAAATTTTTCAGTTTCAGAAAATTTTAACTTGTTTTATCCCAATATTTTTCTTCCCAGCTTCATGTAAGCCTTAAACAAGAGCTTCAAAACTATAACAGATGTGGAAACCAGTGGCCTACCAGAAACTGCAGGAGACAGATTGAGTTTGGAGTTCCACAAAAGCCCTGTCTCAAGAGAATTAGAAGTTGAATACTATGAACAAGTACAGGCCAATCAATCAGATAACTTTCATTAAACAAACAAAAACAAACAAAAAAACCAAAACACATTCCTAGTGACACAAACTGCTGAAACTGATTAAGAAGGAACAGAACATATGAATAGACCTATTACAGGTAAAGAAATTAAATTAGTAAATTTAAAACTTCCACAAAGAAAAGCCCAGGTCCAGATGGCTACAATGGTAAATTCTACCGAAAATGTAAAGAAAAATTAATCCAATTAGTCAGAAACTGTTCAATACAATAGAAGAGAAAATACCTCCTAACTCATATTCTATGAGGCCAGTATTGCCCTGATGCCAAAACCAAAGACATCTTAATTAGATAATATCCAAAACTAATATTCTTTATGAATATAGACATAAAAACCTTTATCAAAATAATAGTAAAGAAAACCTAGTACATTTAAAAATACTATGCACTATGCATGATTAATTGTTTTCAACCCAGGTATGTAAGGTTTGTTTCATAGTTAAAAATCATTCAACATAATGCAGGATATTAATAGATTAAGAAAAAAGGATGTGATTATTTCAATATGCAGAAAGAACAGTACCAGTTCATGATAAGAACACTCAATATACTAGACATAGAAGGGAACCTCTTCAACCTGATAAAGGGCATCTAGGAAACTGATAAATGGATCAACAAAATATGGTATGTCCATACAATGGAATATTATTTGGCAATAAAAAGGAATGGTGTACTAATAATGTTACATGTTTGAACCTTCAAAGTATTATGCTAAGTAGTGTCAATTTCAAATTAGCATCGATTGTATGATTTTACCATATGAAATTTTCAGAATAGGCAAATCTATAGAGACAGAAAATAGATTAATGGTTGCCAGGGACTGAGGGCACAGGGTAATGTTTCTTTGGGGAATGAATAAAATATTCTAAATCTATAGATTTCAAAAAATTGCATACATGTTATCCTAAATGCATCACAATAAAAACATTTTATATATAATTATAGAACATTAATTTTACTTATAATAGAAATTCTTTTGCCTATAAATCCCTCTATTAACTCAGCAGAGAGTGGCAAACAGAATGACTTCACAGTTTTCAAATTTGCCACTGCCCACTTACAAGTACTAATTAAGGAGATCTGCTGGTGAATCATAGAACTTTAGCATATTGTGTACTTAACATAGATTATATTAGATCTAATCAATTCTGTATTTTCAAAATTATTTTGAATATTTTGAAAATTAATATGCCTTTATAACACACAACCTATCTTTCATGCTTTTTTCAAATTTACATTACACATTTAAATCAAAATATTATGTATAAGTTATCCAATTGAAAACATAATCCAACACAGTGAGAAAAACCTATAGTAGGAATTTAGTGGTACCAAGCTACATATACTACTGTTGTTTTCTAGTATAAAGGAGGGAGTGCAGGTTCCGGGTGTCAGGTCCCTGGGAGATCTGAGTTCAACTCCTAGATTAACAATGAATTTGAGTTCATGATCTGGTCCATATCAAGTCCTCTCACTGTCCTCCATCCATCAGGTTGTAAAATGAGGGGTGCAAGCTACATGATCACTAAGGCTGCTTTCAGGTATAAACTCTTATTTTTCACATCTCTAGTTTGAAATTTTTATTACTATGGTGTTAATGCCACTGAACTTGGAGCACATCAATTTTAAAAAATATGACATAACATATCAAGCCTCCCAGAACACCCTTGAATAAGAAATATGATTCCTTTTGAAATTAAATAAAAATATTTCTTCACTATATCCATTTAAGAAAGGAAATTAAATATTTATAACCAGGCTATTTTTCTCATGAAAGGGCAGAAAGTATATCAATGCATAGATTAGTAAACATATTTGAATATTTCTGCTTTAAACATTTTTGTGCTATTTTAATCCCTTCAAAGACAATTTATATAGTCTCTAACACCCATATATTCTATTTATTTATATTTTTGTGCAATTTCATTTTTGCTTTCTTCTATGGCAAATGACTTGAGCATATTTTAGTATATATTTTTATACTGATTACACAAATTTATAAACCATGGCAACATGGCCAGAGCTAATTTTAAGAGAATATAATCTAGGTAATAAATAAAATGACTAGTTAAATAAAAGACTATATGCATGTGAATATGTTTAATAAAAAATTTCAGGATGTCATATAAAATGTAAATCTAAATTGTTTTAACATGTCTGTGAACAGAAGAGAATTAGACAGTTTACTCCTGCTAAATTAAAAATATAACAGCTTTTTAAATTGAAAATAAAACAGCTGTGAAAGAAAGAAAAGAACATAAAATATCCTTGATACTAAATATGGACCATGAAAAGTGTGAAAAATCTCCAGTGTAAAAAATGTAATTAGAACAATAAGTTTTAATTCTGATCCCCAGTTACTTAGCTGAGGAAGAAACGATTCCCGATTCACGCTTTGCATTTCTGAGTCTTTGATATTCTACTTGTTTTATCCCCTGTTCAGTGTTGCCATGCCTGTGAAGGGTGTCCCCAGTTCTTACTTTTTCTATTACTGGTCAAGAAAATCACACTTGTCAAGCTTTTGTTAAAATAAGTTATAAGCAAATTTGACAGTGCAAGTAAGCGCAAGTACCCATAAAAATAGCTTTTGGAAAAACAGCCAGCAGCAGCATAACCTGTGGGGTAGCCATGTTGTATACCACTGTACAAGTCAGATCATGGTGTTTCAGAATTTAATCAGGTCTTAGGGATTAAATGTAAAGAATTAATTTAAAACTATTTTTATGGTAAAAAGAACAATTAGAAGAAGGTACTAGTCAGCCACCTATTTCCAAGGTACCTCAATTAAGAGGGATTTAAGTTATAATGATTATAGGGGCAAGGGTTGATAATGGTTAATAAAAATTTAATTTGTAGCTAAAGTTAGATTGCTAATCTTAATAAGCACTTTGATTTTTCTGATTTCTAAAAATGCTTTAGTTTTTCCTAAAACTGTGCTTATATAACACTACTCAAAATTATAGTGGATGTTAAAATGCAGCCTGAATATCATTCTACATATAAGTTAATATTTTCATAGCTAATTTCAGTTTCTGAATTGAAAGATGATTGTTAATATAAATACTACTGAAATACAAAGGATAGATTCAGCTGAGAAAGAAAATTTGAGAATTTTATAGCTCAATCAGGATTTGATTTAAATTGAGATATAATTTTGTACTGAGGACAGTAAGAGTACTTGATATTAAATTAAATGATACATGATATTTTTTTAATTTTTACATTTGTGTTTAAATTAACTTGAAAGTATCCACCAAATAATTACATTGTTTGAATATATTTTTCATATTAAGTTCACTTGTGTGCTAGAATCTAAATGAACAAATTTTCTACCATAAAGAGTATCAATATTTATTGCTTTACAGATTATGTTGTAAAAATAGAATGAGACACAAGTAACTTAGAACATTTTATTTTCTAGTATGCTATAAGATATATCAAAATATTAAAATGTCTTGTGATTCTTTAATCATTATATTTGTACTGATGGTTTTGCTTTAAACTGTCAATTATCATAAAGTTACATACATTATGGGTAGAGAAAATCTTTTTCAAGGTGACTTATTAAGATCCCTAGAAGAAATAGAAGGGGATTAATTAAATATATATTTACATCCTTTTTTTTTCTTTAAATGCATCAGCTCCTTAATAATTTTGGCTAATTAATCAAATCTTTTATCATCTTAAATAATAAAAAAGAAAACACATGATACGTAGGGAATTTTGTCCACTGTTTACTGTCTGAGAAAAACTTAATTTTCTCTTTTTTGCATGGAAGTATGTTTGATGTTTTTGAAAACATGAACAATAGGTTTTATCTAGGTAACAAGATCGAGAGAGAGAGAGAGAATGGGAGAGAATATGAGAAAAGTGAAGGGAACAGCAGTCAGGTGAAAGGTGAGGAGGATTTTCTGGCAGGGCCTGTGATATTTGGTAGTGGGACAGAGACGCTAACTAAGCCTGCACTTGTGGATGCTGAGCAATATATAATCAATACCTCCCCTTACCTCTTGATACCATACTAGTGCTGTCCAAAGGGAAACACACCGGAAGCCAGAAGGAAAGGAAACTGTTGATGCAGCCCAAATGGAGCAGCCTCCCACAGCCACAGGGTAAAAGCGTAGGCCTGGATGTGCACATGTGAGAGCCAACCATAACGAAAAACTGCACCTCGGTAACTAGGATGCGCCATCACGAACCATTTTTTATTACATCAAGTCAGGTGTATCTTAATGTTTATGAAGTGATGAGTGCAACAGTAAGGCAACATCGACATGTATTCTGAAATGTTCTGTAATCTTTAGAGACACAATTGGTTGAATATAGACATAACTCCAGTTTATATCCATAATGAAAAGAAGACATTATCCAGATATTACAGGAAGTACTTTTTACAATCTCTGAGTATAAGTCTAGGCTTAGCATTAATAGGTAAAGATATCAAAAAGTTGAAACACCTTAACGTATGTTCTTTACTCTGAATAAATATTAATAGTGGGTATATTAAACTTTGTTAAGAATAATGTTTATAAAACAATTGATCTTGTTCAGATGTTAAACAATACATGAAAAATATAAACATCAGTCTGGTTGATACATTCAAGTAGAATGATCAAATTGAGCATTCATAAAGCAATTTTGCTTCTTTTGTGAAGTTATTGGTCTTTTGTCATAAATAACTGATGAATTCAAGAAAAACAATGTTTCTTGCATGTTCAACACAAATAAAATATTCAACTTTATATTATAAATAACAAAAGTTAATATTTGTGATATTTTGTACAAGGGATTCTTAGAGAAATCTATTTTATTAAAATAAGCAGTTTTAAATTTAATTTACCCAAAGAAAGTTAAATAGGTGAACCAAAAGGAATGAAAACTGGAGAGTCATTTTCTTTAAGATATCTAAATGCCTAATGAATTCTTAAGTTTAGCAAAACAGAAGTTGAGGTTATTTTCTTTACCCTGCATATATATAAAAATAATAATATACAAAGAAAATTTAAATTTCAACAAAAAAAAATCACAAACAATTCAATTAAAAACCAGGCAGAAGATCTGAACAGATAGCTTATGAGAAGATATATAGATGGTAAATAAACATATGAAAAATTTTCCAAAGTCATTTGTCATTAAAGAATTACAAATTAAAGCAACAATGAGATACCACTACCCAACGATTAGATGGTTAAAATATAACAACAAACAAACAACAAAAGAAAACCCTGATAATACCAACTGCTCACAAGGTTACAGGCAACAGGAACTCTCATTCACTGCTGGTGGGAATAAAAATTGCTACAGACACATTGGGAAACAGTTTTCTAGTTTCTTACAAAACTAAACATATTCTTAACATATAATCCAGCAGTTGCACATGCTTGGTATTTACCCAATTCAACTGAAAGCTTACGTCCACACAAAAGCCTGTACTTGAATACATAGAATAGCTTTATTCATAATCACCAAAAATGGAAGCATCCACAGTGTCCATTAATAGAAATGGGTAAATAAACTGTGATATATTCACATAATGGAATATTACTCAGCATTAAAAAGAAATGAGGTATCAAGCTATAAAAAGGCATGGAGGAACCTTAAATTTATATTTCCAGTGAAAGAAGCCAGTTTGTAAAAACTACATAGTTTATGACTTCAATTATGTAACATTCTAAAAAGGCAAAACTATAAAGGCAGTGAACAAGTCATTGGTTACCAAGGGCTTAGAGGTCAAGGAGAGTGTTGAATAGTTGAAGAATGAGATTTTTTTAACGCGCTAAGACTATCCTGTGTGATACTGTAATTGTGGATACATACCACTGTGCATTAATAAAAATGTATTGGAATTTACAGTACAAACAGTAAACCTTAGTCTGTGTAAATTAAAATATACATATATTTAGGAGGTTAGCATATCCTAGGATGGAATGTAGGTTGTGGCAAAAAGAATCTATATATATTTCAAACATATTTAACAACCTAACTGAGGACGGTGAGGGAATAAGGTATTGACCTAAGCAACTCTGAAAATAAGTGGTAATAAAGGCAAAACGGAGTGCACCTAAGCATTACACTCTAATTGATAATGTTTTTCTCCAACCCCTCCTCCCCAGGAGCATGTGATAATAATTCTCAACTCACCATGTGAGGGGTGAAATGCCTAAATATTACATTGTTTTGTACACCTGAAACTAATCAATAAACCCAATAATAATAATAACAATAACAATAATAATAATTCTGAAATCACTAATTCTATTTAGTGGAATTGAACTATTAACTAAATGGGGGGCAAGTGGTAGGAGACAGGTTTCTCACTGTTGGAATGAGAGGTTACAAATAAGCAAGGGGAAGAAGATGGAACAATTCATGTGGTAATGGATTAGAGTTGGATACAATAGTATGAACTCATGTTCAGTTTAATACAGATACATTTGGCTACATGTAGAAATATTTATAGACATGTTTACATAAAAGCATATATCATATTCTTCTTGGAAAAAAATGGCTACTTCTAGGACTAGAGCAGGAAACAGTAAAAGACAAGGTGAGCCTGGAAAACTTATAATGTCAGAAAATAAGAGGTTGTTCATAAAAATAAGTAGATGATAGAGAGGTAGATAGGTAGATAGATATATGATAGATGATAGATAGACAGATGATAGATAGATAGATAGATAGATAGATGATAGATAGATAGATAGATAGATAGATAGATAGATATATGATAGGAGAAATAAGGAGTATCATGTCAAGGGATACAGCAGCCCTAAAAGTTTCCCCAATGACCAAATAGAAAATAATTTGAACAACAAAATTAAGTAATATTGGATTACTCATATATCTCAATGCACAAAGTGTCCATGAATCTGTGCTGATGTAAGTCAATACAGGATTGTAAACAAATGAGGTAGAATGAATAAATCCCCCATGCAAAAGAATTTCAAATACTTTTTTTGATACTCTGCCCTTAAGGAGTTAGATCATAACCCTCACTTCTTAAGGGCGGCCTGCATGTAGAGACTTTCTCCTCAAGTATAAAAAGGAGCAATAAGCAGAGTAACCGGACGGTGAAGAAACGTGGCAAAGATGATCTCAAGCCAGGTGATTTAGGTTAACATCTCAGTGATGATCATAGAATATACACTTAATAGGATGTGATAAAAATGCACTGTACATCAATAGTCTTCCTCCAAAAACACTCGGGCCAATTCACGAGAAAAACATACAAACCCCAGCTGAGAGACATCCTATAAAACAACTGGCTAGTAATACTCAAAATTGTGAAGGCCATTAAAAACAAGGGAAGTCTGAAAACCTCTCACAATCTAAAGGAGACTCAGGAGATAAGACTATTGAATGTAATGTGGTAATCTGAATTGGATCTTAGAACAGAAAAAAATTCAATTTTAAAAAAACAAGACATTACAATAAAGTATGGAGTTTTATGAATAATAATGACTCATTAATTTTGACAAATGTACCATGCTCATGCAGAATATTAACAATAGGGAAACAGTATGGACCATAGGAAAATGATTGTACTATCTTCACAATTATTGCATAAATCTAAGGCTGTTATAAACAAAAGTTTACTTTTTAAAATGTACAACTTTCCATATTGTAACTGCTTTTCAAACTCTCTGTGTGGCATGTTGTTTAGTTTGTCATTGTGATTTTTGTGTGTGTGTTCTTATTTGCCTCAAATGTCTGATAATCATTGTTGATGTGATGTTATATGTTGATAACAAATAAAGTTACACAATAGGGGGACAGGGGAAAGAATTTCTTGACAATTGTATACGTCTCTTTCCATACCAAGATCCCTCCAAAAAGGAAAATCTAAATGTAGTAGGCTTTTGTATAGTAATGAGCAGGGTATTCTGATTAGCACATAGGTTTTTCTTCAGGAAGCATATGCAGAGAGCAGGGAAATGAGTGCCCCCAAAGACTACTTCATAAGGAGGCAGCTTTGTGATTTTACTTATGCACAATGGATTTTCTTTTTCATTCTATATCATTTTTGAAAATCAGAACTTATCTTAGGCTTGATTACAGTTTTTTCTCTCAGACTGTATATGTTCTCCAGTACCTCTTTTTGGCCCCCTGCATTTTGCTGGCTTTAATTGGGGATCTGTGTTTGAAGGGTACATATAGGCTCCACCCTGTTTTTCAAGTATTCCATTCATCCATTATCTCTCTATGATAAGCTTAAGGCTGACAGTTCCCTAGATTCTTGACAATGAGATTCTTTGGGGCTCTCCTAGCAAGAAGCATTTCCCTTTGTTCAGATCAATTTGGATTATAGTTTCCTTTGTCTTAATCCTTTTTTTTTTTAGTGTCAGGTATACAAAACAATGTAATAGATAGACATTTATACCCCTCACAAAGTGATAATCCCCCTCCCCCAATCTACTGCCCCTCTGACATGGTATATAGCTGTTATAGTTCCACTGACTCTATTCCCTATGCTGTATTCCACATCCTGTGAAAATGTACACACACACACACACACACATATTAAATTATAGTTGACATTCATTATTATTCAGCTTCAGGTATACAGCGCAGTGGTCAGGCATCTACATCACCCTTGAAGTGATCTCCCTAATAAGACATCAAGTGTCACCTGTTCTTTGTTTTCCAGGTGTTCTTTAAATGTTTTCATCTACCAGTAGAATACTTACCTATTTTATTATTTTGGTAATTATAAATTACCATTTATAATTATATTGTTACATTATAAATTTTTCTTTCTTTCTCCATTCAAATGGGATTCTTGGAAGAAGGTTCCATATACAACTCATACATGATGGTTTTAGTCGAGTTTTAAATAAGAAATCTCTACAAGAATCACTTGTGAGATTGCTTGAAATACTATTTCCTTCTATTATGATATGATCTCTATGTAAAATTTCAATATATTTGATTTAGAATGAGTTCTCCCACTCCGATATATAATGCTGAGGAAAAGAATCTGTTTCTAGAACAAATTAGTAGAGTTTGCAACAAAGCAAAAACAAAACAAAACAAAACAAAAAACAAATATTTTTATTTCAACATAAGCATTACAATCTGAAATTATGTGACTAGAAGAATAATGTCTTCAATTAATGTATATCAATGAGATGTAAATATGAACATCCTAGAACTGTTTTATTCATTGAGACAGTTCACTTAACTTTGTCCACTTACATGTCTTCTAGCAAAGCTTGAACATGCATAAAATCTTTTCACAAAGGTGAAACTTTGGGTTGGATGATGTGGGAATGGCCATTAATAACTGATTTCAACTAATGTGTATATACTGGGGAGGCCAAAAAAAAATGTATACACATGACTTGTAGTCATGTTTTGTTATCACTATATACTGAGTATTACAATTTTAATACAGGTTTTCATTTCTTAAAATGTGTATACATTTTTTGGCACCCTCTGTATATAATGCTGAGGATGAGAAACAGTTCAAAAAACATCCGCCCCATCATTTGTTATCCTATTTTATTTATTTTTACAATAAAATGCTCAATGGAAAGGTCAAGCCTATGTGTCATTCACTAAACTATTCCATGCTGACATTTTAGGTAAGCTACTTCACTGACTAATGTATGAAATACACTTTAAAGGGAAAAGTATCTTATTACTCATCCTGTGCTGCTTTAAATTATTTTCATATTTCTTAATTATGTAAAATACAAAACCATGATTAATTTACTTAGTATTAACACATGAAACAATAAACCTAAAAATCAAAATAATGTAAATTTGACATGAATGAGGGTGTTTTGCTGTAATTACATTTTTTGTATAGTATACAGAGAGGGTGCCAAAAAATGTATACACATTTTAAGAAAGGAAAAACTGTATTAAAATTATGCTGATGGTTACCACTTTGAGCACCTCTTATAGTTGCAGAAGTCAAATGTGACTTGTATTCATCTTTTGTTATTGGTATATATTGAGGATTACAACTTTAATACAGCTATATATATATATATGTATATTTATGTGTGTGTGTGTGTATATATATATATATATGTATTTTTTTTCCAAATATAACCTTAGAAACTTGGACAGCCTTCCTTATCTCTTCTCTAAACCATTGGAGTATTGTAGAATGGGTAATCAGAACACCTTTCTATCACCCTATCCTGTGCAACTGGCAAAGTATAATATTTTCTAAAAGTTTTTCTAAAAAGAGTCTTTATTAGCAGCTGAATCTCTATGGGTATGTAGTGAAACAAATAATAAAATAATAATTTACAAAACATAATTTATCAAAGATGTAAAAGTCACTGTGCATAGTTATATATGTTGGTAATATTTGAAATATAGTTTACATTAAAAACAAACCATCAGGGGCTGACTGAGTGGCTCAGTTGGTTAAGAGTGCGAGCTCTGAGCAACAGGGTTGCTGGTTTGATTCCCACATGGGCCAGTGAGCTGTGCCCGAGCTGAGCTGCCAACAGGCGGCAGGATGGCTCACTGGTGAGAGCGCATGCTCCTAACAAAAAGGTTGCTGGTTTGACTCTCGCATGGGATGGTGGGCTATGCCCACCTGCAACTAGGATTGAATATGGCACCTTGAGCTGAGCTGCCCTGAGCTTCCAACGGGCGGCCAGATGACCCAGTGGTTAGAGCATGTGCTCTAACAACAAGATTTCTGGTTCAACTCCCGCATGGGATGGGGGGCTGTACCCCCCTGCAAACTAAGATTGAACACAACACCTTGAACTGAGCGGCCGCGAGCTGCCAATGGGTGGCCTGATGGTGACTAGGCTTGGAGCTGAGCTAGCTGTGCCCTCCACAACTAAGATTGAAGGATAACAACTTATCTGTTCCCGTTCCCCAATTCCCCAACACTGTTCCCCTCCCTCAACTCCCCAATAAAATCTTAAAAAAAAAAAAAGGAAACCATCAGAATTGCTTGAAAAATGTTCAGGTATTACATTAACATTATTAAAGATCATTCTATCTTTAGCTAAATGTTGTCAATTAAATGTGCCTCACCAGCAAAAGAGCTTGATTGGTTTGTGTTTCAGATGTGTACTGGGACAGTATTAATTTTATGTCATCCGGAGCTATCTATAGTGATAAAATTAAGGGCAATTTCATTTTCTTAATGAGATTTCTCCTAGGAGAGTTAAACAGGATGAGAGACAAGCTAGGAGATTTAACATAAAAATATTTTTTAAAAATACCCCTGGGGAAAATGTCATTCCTTCAAAGTGTAAAATTAAAAATAATCAACATTTAGCTTCAGTGGTATCTCTTTTCTGCAACTAATGTTTAAATATTGAAGGGTGGTACCCCAATATATGCCACTTTGATATAAGGATTATTTTGTTCTAAAGGCCATTCAAAAACAGTAGATGCAAGAAGGGCACCCTGACCTTCCCTGTTCTTCCTGAAAACAGAAGATAAAACTTCCATGTGAAAGATGCTTTCCCTAATCCAGGTGGAAGGAAACATTGTTATCACCAGAGATGGGGAGTAGGGGCCAGGGGAAATCTGTACAGCAGTCCTAGTTGAAATAACTCATCTTCCTTTACTCTCCCCATACATTTTAGTTACTTTCCTACAATTACTTTTGTTCAACCTCATGTAAAAACTCATAGGCATAGCTACTTCTTTGGGTCTTCATTTTCTATGGGGGCTTCCCATGTACATGTAAATATCTGTATGGTTTACTCCTTTTAATCTCTCGTATGTCAATTTACTTCTCAGGCCCAGTCAGAGACCCTTAAAGGGTAATGTTTTGCCTCTCCTACACTATTCAGGCAGTTTCAATACAACAGATCAATAAAAATGATGGGCCTGATTTTCCTTTTATTAATTGGTCACTGTGTATGCATTGAGATGACAATTATACATTTTTATTTTATATTAACCAATATAGTGATTGGTTTAAACCTATTTCTATGTTAGCATGTTGCATGCATTCTTTAATTCCACATTATTTATTAGCTTGTATTTTATATTATTTTTAATTAGTTATTAATTTTTTCAGTTACAGTAACAGTCAATATTATTTTATATTAGTTTCAGATGTACAGCATAGCTAGACATTTACATAATTTATTCAGTGATTTCTCCCCCCCCCCAATTAGTTTAGTATTCCCTTGGCACTATATATAGTTGTTGTCACATTGACTATATTCTTTATGCTATACTTTACATCCCCCCTGATTATTTTGTAACTACCAATTTGTATTTCTTAATCCCTTCACCTTTTCCATCCAGCTCCCCAAGCCCCCTTCCCCTCTGGCAACCATCAGTTTATTTTCTATATCTATGAGTCTTTCTATTTTATTTGTTCATTTATTTTGTTCTTTAGATTCCACATATAAGTGAGATCATATCATATATTAGTTTATATTTTATTCTTATTAGTCCAGCTATGAACTGTAAGCACCATTTGAAAATTGTGAGGGCTGACTGAGTGGCTCAGTTGGTTAAGAGCTCACTAAAGAGTGTGAGCTCTGAGCAACTAGCAGTTCGACTCCCAGCCCAAGCTGAGCTACCGCTGAGCTGCCAACAGGTGGAAGGATGGCTCAGCTAAAAAAAAAAAGAAAATTGTGATAAAATGCAGCGATATCAACAAATCAAAGAATACTAAAAAAAATGACAGAAATATTAGGCATAAGATATGAAAAACATTTATTTGTGATCAAATGGACTTAGGGAATTGTTCATGTTAATTTTTAAAAATAATTTAGTACATTAAATTTAAATATATACAAATTTCATTTGAGGTGGAATGATAATAGGTAGATGATGATGAGGAAGATAATGATTATATAGATAGATGATAGATCATGAATAAAACAAGTAGTCATATGACTTTATATATGTATAAAAGTAGAAAAACAAAAAGATGGATGTTAAGAGTAATAGCAGAATATAAGCAGCATTTGGTACTTGCAACTATGACAGAAAAAGAGAAAAAAATGTCCATAAGTATCTGAGCTCAAGTAAGTACAAAAACGTCTGAGACTTCCTGGCAATTGGCCAATGAGAATCACAGTAACCTGAAAGCTAACATTGATCTTCGGTCCATTGCAATCTGTCTTCCAACCCATTTTCTCTCTTCCTTCGAAATATTTATGGACAAGACTATCAATGGCCACCTTATTGCAAAACCCCCAAAACACTCCTAGCTATCTCTCACCAGCTTTTGAAGTATTACCCACTCTCCTCTTAAACAAGTCAGGCTGACGTGTCAAGTCAAACTGATCTTTTTCTAATTCTCCTGAATCTTTTCACAATTTCTATGCAGTGCCATTTTCCTCTTTTTGGTTGTCATAGAATTTCTTAACTGTTTTGTTGTAAACTGTTTTTTTCCTCCTGCTCTAGTTTACCTACTCTTCGTAGATGACATTATCCATTTTTATGGCTTCAATTATGTCCTCACAATATTTCTCTGAACATTGGTTCTGACTACCTAGACTGAATTCCACTGGGATGTTTTGCAAGAACCTCAAATGTAAATGGAAAACAACTGAGGTTTTTAGCTTTTCTTCCAAACTTGATCGTTCTCCTAAAGTAAAATCTCAAAGAGATAGTCTAGTGCTCAAGCCAGAAACCTTGGTGCTATGCAAGTAGTCCTTCTTTTCCCTCACAAACTGTCCCACACATCCAGTTCATCACCAAGACCTGCAGTGTTTACATTTTAAGTTACTTTTAAATACATCTATCTCTCCTGATGGTACTACCATTAAACCACTCAGGGGAATTTTACATTGTAGCAGCTTATAAGTTTCTCAGTTTCTAGTCTTCTCCAGAATCAATTTCCTTTATTGTGAGTACAGAAACATTTTGCTTATGCTTCAGTGTTTTAATTATATTCTTCAAGTACTTAATAACCTTTATTGATCTTGTTTGATTTTTTCATTATTTTTATACATTATTTAATGAAATCCCTCTCGTTTTAGTTAAAATACTCTTTTCAAAAAATATTAGAAACACATGCCTTCCAACAGCATATGACTACAGTGATAATACCTTCACCATAAAAACATTAATGCATTGCTAAAAAGATGAATAATTCTTTTCCCATGACACTAGCAACAGCAAAGTTATTTTTACATATGCTCTTTCAATTACTGTACTATGCATATTCATCTATTTACCCAATAAAATATTATCTAGTACCTACCATATGCCAAGCTACGTTTTACCACTGGAGCTAAGGTCATGTAGAAAGCACATAATGTCCTTGGTACTTGATATTTGATATTCTAGTGGAAGGAGACAACAAAATACGTAAACAAACAAACAAAATACACCAACACACTAACCTCAGAGTAAATAAGTACTATGACAGAACTTGATGTAACAGAATGACTTGATCGGTGGAATTCTCTAGAATACATGACCAGGGAAGGCTTCTCTGAATATATTCTATGTGAGTCAAATAATACAAGGTCATGTGAAAGCCCAAACTTAACTCGGTGGCTATTAATTGGAGTCATGAAGTTCATAAAAAGTTGTTCATATTTTTCTCTAATTATTTGGCTTTTAATCAGAGAAATAACAAAATACATTTTTAAATGGTCATTCTTAAAAATATGTAATTGACTGATTGAAAAAGTACAGAAGGGACAGCAGAGAACTCAGGTAGCTACTGTAGTAACCCATATAACTTAGACCAAGAAACCAGTAGTGGAGACAGAAGGAAGACGGGTTTGAGTTATATTTTGATAGAACTGAAAGGACTTATGGTTGCATTGGACATGACAGTTTAGTGAAAAAGAGGAGTTGAGATCTCAAGAAACTTTGCTTCAGCTTTTGTGTTGATGGTGGAGCCATTTGTTAAGATAGGAGGAGTGGGGAGAGCATGTCTGAAGGAAGGGCCAGCAAGTGGAAGGTCTGATGAATGCTAATATTGAAAAAATCACTGGAGGTATTAAGAGAGTAGCTAGAAAAAATATTTTGATACATACCGTATAAGGCCTCATGAGATACATATTTTGAAGACACATGTATAAGGATGACTTTAAAACATTAGAGATAGATGGGCTTAGAAGTTCTGGGGCATCCCAACATACAGATTTAGTTAGGAAATAGAGGATCCAGTGACTAAAAAACAAAACAGCAACAACGAAAGATGCTGTCATATCAACATATATTTTTAAAAATGTGTTTTAAAAGAGATATACATAGCTCTAAATGAGGCAAAATAATGATAAGATTAAGTAATATGCCAAAAGGAAAATACTCATAAGATTTTACATTATGGAAGCTGTTGGATCTGATAGCATTCATTTCATTGAAGTGGTTGACAGGGAAGTAAATTGAGGCTAGGTTAATACCAAAAGAGAGTTGAGGAAATGGCAACAAAGTTTTATCAGTCCTTGAAAATATATAATTTGGGAGAAATTATTTTTATAAATGGAGATGTGATGGTTATAATTGAGGGGTAAGGAAGTTATTAAAGATTCAGTCATAAAAATAAAATAATTTCAGGAACAGAGTTCTTGAAAAAGTAAGGACAGATTTGATCCACAGCATAAGAATGAGTTTGGACCCATGAGCATGATATGTTTGACCTATTAGAGAAGCAGAAAGGTTATCCATTGTAACATTAAAGAAAAAAGATTATACAAGTAAGAAGGGAAGACATTTTGTAGATTTGGCATTATGTAACAGAGAAAGTTTCTGCCTGATTGCTTCCATTTCATTAAAATACTTAATATATGTAAAGCTCTTAGAACAGTGTCTGGCCCTGAGAAAGTATAATATGTGTTAGCTATTAAAATTTCTCAACGAAGTATGAAGCAGTCATAAGCTGAACATAAAGGAGCAGGTGGAAGAGTGTAAGAAGGAAACAATGTGAAATGATCATTATGAAGAAGCAACTTCTTTACCTCTGGAGTTCTCCTCTACCACACCCCCATCCACCTGCTGTGTGTAAATGAGCTTATTTGTGTGATTCTAGAGAGGTAGAAACTCATATCTTACTGGCAAATTTTGAAATAATATCCTGGGAATGTATATAGTTTGGTGAAACCTAAGTTTTCTCTTGGCAGCAGTCTCTTGAAGTGGGCAAGCTATCTCTTTCATTCTTCCATAACCTGACATTAATTTCACTGCGTTAAATCTCCTTCAAAGTTAAGATCTCTCCTGGTCCATCACTGCCCCACAGTGAAATTTATTATGAGTTGATCTACTTGCTTGTAAACATAATTCATGTCCCCCAACTTGTACTTTAATCATTAACAATATTAATGATGTAACATCTGTCTATCACCCCTTTGTCTTAGTGGTCACTTGATCTAGAACAAAAGCAAAGAACAAAGGAGATGCTTAATTGGTCTCCTTAGAGACTACTTTTATCTGCCTAACAATTGCCTGTTATGTGGTCTTGGGCAAATTAATTAATATATCTTTAAATCAATTTCCACATCAATCAAATATGGATCATAAGAGAACTGATCTCGTGGGTAATTTTGAACACTTATATTAATGAAATACGCTTTCAAGCTAGTAAGTGATTTACAATGTGCTCTCTTTTTTATTTATTGTGACTCCATAATAACAATAACAGTTAACTGAGGGAAACCAAGGACCGAGGGCAGAAGAATAATAGCTCGAGATATGGGTAGAGAAAGAGAGTATACTGTACATATTTAGAAAGTCTCAATTAGTCCATGGACATTTTTAGACTCAGTTGGGAAATAATTCTTCAAATGGCACATCAAAAATCAAAAGCTATTCTCTACTTCATTTCCCAAGCTGTTTATAAGGAAGATGACGAGTTCAACGTGGGAGGACTATAAATAGATTTTCAATCCAAGTTGGCAACTTAACACCATGAAAATGAAAAGATTATCTGCTAGAGTCCAAATTGAATTCTACTGTTATTTGTTAACCTTGATGCTAAATATTCATTGATGTAAACATTAACTCAACAGTACTATTGGTAGAGGTAGTTGACTCCTTGCTAAAGGAGAAAGATTTAATTATAGTACTGACTGGCATAATGTTTGAATGGTAAGTAGGTGATCACCAAAAATGCATGAAGTGAATTTGTTTCGATTTTGAGGTTTATTTTCCCTCCTATGTCCCTGAAAAGAAAGAGGCGGCATGATGGAAGATGGTATTTCAGACAGAGGAAAAAACAGATACAAAAGTATGAAGATAAAAGAAATGAGAAATATTTAGGAAATAGAATTATATACATGGAGCAGTGTCAATAGGTAAAAATAAGTAAGCTGGGGGCTACTGTCCCCAAGAAAGTTTTAATGTTATTATTAAGATGATGGGGAACCAGAATAAGATATTAAATAAAGGAGTGATATGAAAAGATTTGTATTTTAGAACGATTTGTTTGATTTTTTTTTTAAACAGGATAGAGTGAAGGCCTGTTAAAGTGTTTATTACCATAAGTCAGGTGAGACTTAAATGGAGCCTGATTTTGGCATATTGCCTTACTCTGCACTCTAGGAAAGTAATACGTTTCTATTTCCCATGTGACTTGCAGTGATTTCCTGTGAGCAAAGTTTACTTCTCTGGCCCACTGACTGGCTTGGCCATGTGACTTGCTTAGACCCATCAACTGTGAATAGAGTAACAGAGTGTCGTTTCCATGGAAATGCTTTAAGAGTCAGTGGGAATATCATCCTTTCATTCACTCATTGCCCTCTCCAACATCCTAAACAGCAGCTGCTTGTTCAGCCTGGGTATCAGAATGTGAAGATGTATGCAGCAGAACCTATAAATGTTTACCAAGAACTGCTGACATCTAACATGAGAGAGAAAAAAATGTTTATTGTTGGTGGCCAATTAGATTTTGGGTTTTGTGTTACCTCTGTAGTATATTGACAAAATACACTTACTCCTATCATTGCATCAGAAAGAGTGAATAAAGAATGGTTTAGCCGGTTCGATTCCCGGCCCGAGCTGAGCTGAGCTGCCAACAGGTGGCAGGATGGCTCAGCTAAAAAAAAAAAAAAAGAATGGTTTAAAAGAGATATAAGCAATATGATAAAAAGAGTAATCAATGGCTAAGAAAAATCAGTGCTAATTCTTAGTCACCTGGGTAGATAATTAACCACTATTAAAGTGCAGGCACTGTATTCTTTCTTCTCAAAACAATGCTGTGCTAAAAGCATTGTATTTTCCTTTTCACTGGTGACATACCTTACACTCAGAGAGTCTGTCCTAGGTTAAATACCTCGTTAGTAGGAAAAGAAGGATGGTAATATCACACCCCATTATTCATGAAAAAGGAAGAATAAGTTTGTGGATAATAATGAGTGGTAAAGATAGGATTTTTTTTTCTAGTTGCAAAAGAGAGACCTTCACTGTTAGTGTTATAACCAACTGATCCATGTCTCTGGCATGTTCAAAGACTTAAATTACAGTCTCTGTTAGAAAAACCTTCAAGCTGACATTCCTCCTTCTACGTATCTTGGATCTGATATCTTTTGCATGGTCTAATTTTCAAATAGGTTCCAATAATGGGTGACAATGTGGCTGCATGCATTTTAGAGATTATGATCAGAGAAGAAGATAGGCAAATTAAAAGAAGCTTTTTGAAGATAATCTTACTGGGTCTATTTAAACCAGGCATCTGTCTCCTGAACTAATTACAGCGGCCTGAAGAATGACTGACCAGGCCTGTAGCTTGAGATGTGCAAAAGACTGAGACAGACTACACTTCGAGAACTAGTTAAAGTTGTTAAAGGTTAGTAAGAAAAGTAGGCAGTGGTTAGTTATAATAAAGTATAAAAGGTGACACTACATACAGTAGTTTCTCACAAATGTATTTTGAGCTTTATGTGGTATATCCAGTGACAGTCGGGAACATTGCCATCTATCTGCCAGAAGATGGCCTAAAGTGAAGCTATAGATTTTTCAATTACTGGCAGATAGATGGCAATTAAACACTTAAGACTTTCTGTACTATTTCTATGATACTTTTCAGTGAATTTTATATATGTTTATTTTTTCCCAATATATATTAAATATTCCCCATAATTTAAAAATTAATTGGAATACATAATCATTAATTAATACTTTACAAATTCATATATATTACCCACACACCATGTTTGCCTGGATGAATATATCATTTAAATTAGTCTCTTTTTTATTAATAGTCATCACAGTGTAGTCCTTAAAATATCAAACTATATCTTGACAATGAAACAGCAGGATCAGCACTAATATATTTGGTTTCTTTCTTTATATTTATATTTTAATTTCAGGATACATTTTGTTGTTATTGCCCTTAAGCATTCTGCAAAAGAACATCAATTTAGAACAACTAAAAAAGAGAGAAATAATTAAAAACATCAACACGAACAACCGTATTCTTACATTAATGAACATATGTAATCATTATGTATAGACTCTTAGGTAACAAGTACCATAAACATTTACAAACCACTTATTTTCACAGAATGGAATTTTTATTAATATTTTCCCTGAGAGTTTATGTGCATTATACTGTACTAATTGAAGCTTTTGTTGTTGTTGTTTTTCTTTTTTTGCTATTAAAGGTTTAAGGGGAGAGAGCAGAAAATGTTTAAGATGTTTATAATATTCACTAACAAACTTCACATAAAAGGGTTACGTTATAAGACTCAATAGTTGAACATCCTTCAACTAAAAATTAAAAGAGTTTGTAATGTGATATCCCCTTGTAGGAGAAAAACAGGCAGCTTAGAATAATGTCTTTCCATACTGAGATATAAGCAGGTTAACAAATGTTAAATATATATTATAAATATTGAAATGTCATTGTTCAAATAAATAAAGTTCATATATACCGATGCCCACCAATTATTATAATTTATATTTAAGGAAGTTGAGGGGTTTTTGGTTTTTTTCTTTATAATTTTCTAGTGAATTAAGAGTATATGCTATGGTATTTCTATCAGAATTCACATTACTAAGACTATAGTAAACTCTTTTTCTTTGAATATCACTAGCATTACTTTTAGTAGTTAAAATTCAAGTATCACAGAATATCATTATTGATATGATAATGAAAATATAAATAGGAAGACAAATTTGATGTTGATTACATTATAAACCAGTGATGTTCTATTCTGCCCCCCAAAATACCTGCAGTAAATAACACAAAAATCGAAAACTGTTTAGGAAACAATAACTACCAGTTTGTTGCATTCCAACCTAATGGATCTGTAAAGAAATATACCCATGTATATGTTCTATTTGATATTGATACATTTTAATATTTCCCTTTCAAAAGATTATGTGAGTAGATGTTAAAGATTGAGTTAGTTATATCTAACAGTAGGATTTAGATATATGTAGGATGGACTGATAAACTGGCATATTGATCCCCAAAAGTTAATGTGACTGCAAATGTGGTATCTCCTAGGAGAGGGCTCACCCTGGGAAATAAAGACCTGGACCCTATGATTAAATCAGTAATTCAGCAACAGAAATTCTGGGAGAAAGGGTATATAAACAAAACTTTAAAATATTTTTAAAATAACCCCAAAACTATAAACCTTTACCCACAAAAAATATCGGGTTGATATTACCTAAGAAGAGAAAAACAAAGTAAAGACACATTCTTATTTCACTGAGAATGCTTATTTCACAGCATACAATCTGGACAAGATGATGCCATTGTCAACAGTAGACAGTGTATAGCAGTAGAGGCCAATGAGTGACTTAATTGTCCATTAAGAGAAAGCAGGGGAGTATCTATTTCTGATGAAAGAGGAAATGGGGGGAGAAGACAAGGAGGGGAAAGAACAGAGAGAGGAGGAAGAGCGAGCATAGTCATCTAGAAAATATTATCAGTGATGTATAGAAAGAGAGAGTTGCACCTGTCAAGAGGAACTGCACCAGTGCCATGGGGCCAGCGGGAAACTGTAAAAGAGCAGAGCCCACAAGGGAGATCTGAGGTGTACAGGAGAGTAGCAGAAATGCTCAATAGAAAATACAGTTTTTGTGTGAGCCAAAGTTCTCCTGGGAATTCCTAGATTTTATTTTATTTTTTTCCTTATGACTGGTATGGGTTGTGGTGGACACTGTAGAGGCTATATATTTTACAGCAATATATTTGGGCTAAGACAATGAACTTCGAGATAATAGAATTACTAATACTCAAATTGTACACAGAGCAAATTAAGTCCTAAAGCATGCATTATATTTAACACCTAAAGAAAAGCAATACTGATTTTCTATCACAGAATATGGAATTGGGGCCCAATTGTGTAGGAGAATCCATAAATAATAGATTGGAATAACTTAAGAATATGTATAAAATCTCCAGAAAGTTTATCTTACAAAATAGTTATGATTGACATTTTACCCTAACTGATTTCACTAATAGTTTGCCTACAGGCAGCTGTCAGCAGAGACTCAAAATAGTATTTTTTAAATAGTGCACTGAAAGAAGCACACTTATAAAAATTATGGTTACAAAACTTTCTTGAAATATCATGTTTCCATATTAATATATATGACCTACAAAGACTTATGCTCAAAGATTGTCTGATTTTCAGCATCAAAAGTACATGTAAGATTTTCACAAGATACTTTGAATAGCCTCCAAGTTGTTTCTGGCAAAAAAACATCTGAAATTATAAAATCTTCTCTTGTGCATTTTGAGTTAAAATTGTACAAAATACATGTAAAAAATAACATATGGTGAGTAAAATGACTTGTTTCCACAATTAAGAGAAACTGCTTTGCTTCATTCTAAATGCATCCTTAAAACTCTAAGATCAGTAAGCATGTCTTTTTATTCATCTTTGTGTTGCTCATATGCTTACCATGGTACCTGACGTGAATTACAGGCTCTCTCAATGTGAGTTGATTTTTTTTACTCTTACTGATTTTTATAGGTATAGCTATCGATGTAGGTAATATAGATATAGATAGATAAAGATAGATATTTACATTGCATATTAGTATATTTAATAATAATATTGAGAGAAAGAAAAGCAAAAAAAGAAAAAGAAAAAAAAGAAAAGAAAAACCAGAAGTAAGACAGAGGCCAGAAAATTGTGAATCATGAATTGTACAAAAGCAAACAAATTTTTCAAGAAGGCCAAAAGGAAAACAAAATTCTGAAATGCTATAAAGACTTAGAGACTGGAACTAGTAATAAATACAATGCCATAGGTCCATATACTATGTGGTTTAACTTCTCTTCATAAACCATTCACCTATGATTTGCTTGATAAAGCAAATGCTACATTTTTAGAGAAAGAAATAATAAAAGACTCTCAGATCGTGGCTTATGGGCAGATCAATAATTCCCAAGAATTCTCCAGTGAATACTGAAGAAACTAGATCTATTTTTGTATATAGGATAAAGAAAGGAAATACTCAGAGACAAATGTAAAACCCAAGAGAATAGAGATCACTATTTCCAGCGTCTAAGTAAATCAAACTATGTGGGCCAAGACACTCTCCATAGAGTGTACTTTAATTGCAATCATGTTAAAAAGTTTACTTTGGGGATATATAACATCTTAAAGATATATAGTCTTCGTACTCATGAGCAAAAATGCGAGTCTGGTTTTTAGTGAATACTCTTTATCTCGACTCATAATTTTTTATATATCTTTAATATATATTTTCAAACAGTATATTTAATGTAATTTTAAAGATGCTATACGCTTCAGTAGCATACCTAGTATATTTATCTCATATAGAATCATTTTAGCACTTCCTTCCATGTTAGAAAAATAAATAATAGATTTTAGTAATTTACTATGTTAAAAAAATTTGTTTTTCACATTCAAAAAAAAACATATTCAAATGATTTATGATGTCAAATCGATTTTCTATAAAAGTTTCACAATATGGGTATAATACAGCTGAGAAATCAACTAAAAATACTTTTCCAAATATCTAGTGAAGACACTGAGTGTTTGAGTTATCTATCTAATAGAAAATAAAGATCTGTTTTGGTGGGCACTTGCCTTACAACTACAAATGAACTTTTTATATAAACTGTGCCTTCATGTATGTGAATCTTGTTTGGAATTAACAATCAATTTCACTACTCAGTCCCAGCATCTAAGAACAATGGAGCTGATAAGTTGAGAAACTGAAGCTGTCAAGGATTTATTTACCTGGGCGGGGATATTTCAGTTGATTTGAGTTTCACATCCAGAAACCAAAGGGGGTCTTTTGAAACGGATTCATTTTGAAAAATCCTGGGATGGAAACATTATCAGGCCAGATTTTGTGAAAAGGATATACACAGTTCTGAGTTTAACTCACAGGTTTATCACTAGATGAGGCAACTGAAGAGTCCAAGGGAAAGGAGTAAGTGTGATGGACCCCAACCAAGAGAGCGCACAACAATGTTGGAAATGTCATCTGTGACTATGACTGAAACGACAGATACAGGCTGAGAGGCATATTTTTAACTAACAAAATTAAGTTCCGGTAAAAAAGCAAAAAATCTATGAATCTTCAAGTTACTAGTATTAGTTTCAAAGGAATACTTCTTGGAAAATTTGTAGTTATATCTTTAAAAGCCATCTTTCAAAATTCTTTACTCTCTCGAAAATATTTGTGAAAGTCCTTACTTCTCAAAGAACGTACACCTATTGCCTTGGGATGGCGATGATACCAAGGCACAAAGACCACTCATTTTCCTGTAATGCCAGTTCCAAGCAAAGATTATTATGTAAGCCGGTAAATCATTTTAAATATATCATTTTTGTAAACGTTTTGTTCCTATCTAACATACAAATAATAGAGTTGAAAAATCCAAGGTGTAAATTTTATTTATCATCCCAAAGAAAACACACTAGTGTACTAGCAATTAGATTTATAAGTAGAATAATATCAGAAAATTGCTTTACATCTCTTTCCCAGTCATTAAACCAAACTTTCTCCCCAAAGGTAAACTGATATTCCTACTTCTAAAACCATTGCTTAGTTTTGCCTGTTTTAAATTTTTTTGTAATTAAAATGAATCACTATCTATAATTTTGGGCCTATTTCACAATCAACATTTTGAGTCTTATCTATTAGTTAGCAACAGTCTTTATATTTTGTTATTATGGTATAGAATTCCATTTTATAAATAGTCCACAATTTATGTATCATTCTACTGTTGATGGATATTTGGTTTTCTTGAAAGCTTGTGCTGCAAAAATATAATGCTACTTTGAAATTTTTATGTCTTTTGTTATACATATATATTTATATATCTGATACACATCTAAGAGTACAATTTCTGGGTTACATACAATGTTCATATTCCTCTTTAGTAGATACCATCAAAGAGTTTTCCAAATTGAATATACTAATTTATATCCTGTCAGTAGTGAATAAGAATTTGAGCTGCTTCAAATCTTTGCCAACACTTCATGTTATTGATTTAAAATTTTTCATTATTTCTTTGGGGATAAAACAGTATTATATTGTGGCTTTAATTTGCATCTTCATGGTGAATAATGAGTTTGAATATATTTTCATATTTTTGGACACTGATAATACTCTTTGTAAGGTGTTCATTGACGTCTATTTTCACATTTTTCTTTCATATTCTCTTTTTATTATTGAGATTTAGAAGTTCTTTATAAAATCTGGATGTAAGTTCTTTATCTGTTCTTTCTTAAATATCTTCCTCCATTTTGAGACTTTGGTTTTACTCTAAAGGGTATGCATCATTTTCTAATCTTAATATAATTCAATTCAACTATCCTTTACTATTGGCAAATTTTTGTGTCCTGCTTACAAAAATAAAAATACATTTCCACTCTAAGATTATGAAGATACATTCCTATTTTTTCTCCTGAAAGCTTTTTTATTTTATCTTTCCAATTCATTATTATGATAATTTTTTTTTAAAGATTTTTATTGGGGAATTGGGGGAAGGGGAACAGACAAGTTGCTGTCCTTTTGTTCTTCAGTCTAGTTGTGGAGGACGTTGCTTCACTGGCCCAAGTTGGCACCATCATTGCGTTCTTTCCAGGGTGAGGCAGATCAGTCGCCGGCTTCTGCACGGCCACTCACAGCATCTGCTGGCCGCTCATGTTGGCTGCTGGCTACACACGGTAGCCCATGGCAACCCACTGCCACAAGGGCTGCAGCCTACGCTGTTGCCGGCGACTCATGGCAGCCCAGCTCCAGGTTGAGTTGTTGTTCAGCATCTTAGCTGTAGAGGGCAGTGTCACTGGCCCTCATATGTGAGATCTGAACTGGGGCCCTCTGGCATCCCAAGCCAGCTCTTAACCAACGCGCCACTCGGCTGGCCCTATTACGATCAATTTTTAATTAATTTTTGTGTGTGCCATAGAAATCAAAGATAGTTGTTTTACTATACATAACCTAAAGCTTGAAAAAAAAATTTTTCCCATTGGCTATTACAAAAAAACAAAGTTTCTATCTCTTTTGATAGTATATCTCACCTCTGAGAATTACTTCTCATTAACCATTTTTTTTATGATGAGGCACTTCATTATTTTTATATGGTCATGTATTCCTGGATTAATTTGTCTATGATGAAAATATTTTATATTGCCAGTTTTCTTTGGTTTTCACTATAGAAGTGATTTTATTTTATTCTTCTTATTATAGTATCAATGATAATCTATTGAGTACAAAAAGGAAAAATATCCCCTTATGATAATTTGTAATCATAAAAGCTGGGTTTCAGGATGGGATTGGGTACAAATGTCTTATCGCTCTCTTATCCTTACTTCAAAGGTTCAAAAATGATATGTAATCACAGGGGACAAAAGACAAGTGGGAAGAAGTACTATTTTATTAATGTCTGGGTAGCATTCTAGTAGATTAATGGATTTCATAGCTCAGTCCAAAATGCATAACCAGGACCTCCAGTCACCTTTCTCTTGAAATTAAGATTGCCAACTCTATAGAACAAGCTATAACTTGAAATAACCAGCAAGTCTCACACAGAGGCTAGAAGAGAGTTATAGAGAATATCTGAGCCTTGCTCAGAATGACAAATCTTGGTAGCATCTACTACAGAAGGTAAAAAAACAACTGAGCATATTACATGTACATAGGAAGTAGCGCAAAAGGATCTAGAGAATGGATTTTTACAATTAAGACACAGTTAACTCGGCCACTTGTTAAAATGTGCTGCTAATGACATGACTTAGCTCTAAAAATACTGTTTCTCTTTGGTAATTTTAATGTTTTATTATATATGCATATTCATCCCAGTGGAGTTAATTAGCACCTAACTACTATTATCTACCTCCTACACAAATTATATCTGTATTTCACTTTCTTGAGTCCTAGATCTTTATCCTGATTAAGTACTCAACCTTTGCCATAATGTCCCTCCAAAAAACTTTCCCTTCACATACTCCCCGCCAATACAGCAAATCAACAATTTATTGAATGTCTCTAAGACCTAGTCACTATTCCAGGCACTTAAAATAGTATTAAAAAACAAAAACAAGTAAACATTAAATATTTTTTTGATCTCATGTACTAGTTTAGATAGGAAAAATTGTCATTTGAGGACAGAATTGAAGGATGTTATAGAGGTATATTGGAATAGCGGGTGATTGGTATTCCAGGCAATTGCTCAAGGGTAGGGCCTCACCACAGAGCAGGGCCAACCAGCATGGCTAGCACAGAGTGGAGGAGATGAATAGTTGGAGATTAGGTTAGAGAGATAATAGTACCTCCTAATTAATTACCACACCCTTTTGTTTCACCTTTTGAAATATATGTTATATTTATTCTCCTTACACCTCTCCTGCCAATATTTCACATAAATTCTCATCTTTTGATTGGATTATTATCATTGTACCCTTATCTTACTCAAGCCTTAATGTGATATATATTCTACATAAATCTTTAACTGTGGAAATTAGAATAAATCATTCTTACTGGCTTCCATGGTTCTCATCTTACTCCCCTAATGATCTATCATATGTAGGTAGAAAATTCCTTCAAGCAAGCATAACTGACTAATAGTAATGTCAGTCTGAGAAAGGTCTTCAAGGCTGCTTATTATGACCTTGTCCTCCCTCTTCTAGCCCTTTTAATATGTTGTTCAAGACGCTCCTCCTTTTTTTTTACTTCCTTCTGCTACCCTTGTCTCTTCTACTTGTGTCTTACACCTACCCCCTAATATACTTCCTGTTCTAAAGCATGGGATATTCTTTTACATCATGACCTGTGATGAATGGCTTCTCTGTGCTGTATTCTAGTCATCCTTTATGCCATTGCTTATAAGGCCACTTACTAAAGATAGTTCTGCTGCTTCCTTCTTCCTCTGTATTCAAAGTTAGGGATATTCTTGTTATTTCTTCTCAAAACACATTGTGTTTTCCTTTACAATATTCAATTACCAGAATTTATAGCTTTACATTTATTTTTATATCCACACTAGCTCATTGCTAAAACATGTGTCTTCAGGACACATTTATGTTGCCTATCTTTTTAATCCTAGAGCCTAACATGGGATTCATCATAGAGTAAGTGTTCAAAAAAAAATGTTTGAGGAATATTAAATAACATATTGCTCTTAACATTCATTTCCTGATTACCTAATAGGTATGGAGTAAGCAGAGTCAGGTATATAGATACATATAGACACATATATGAATCATATATTATAGTACCATTTGTAAGTAGCAAAATTCAGGTTAAAATCTTTAAAATGACCCTCCAAAAATCAGAAGACTAAGAAGGTTTAGGTACAGATTGAAATCAAGTGTGCCAAATTTTATGCCTTTTCCTCATTTTTCTCTGTCATCTTCTATAACTAGAATCCTTGCCTTTTCAATGGAATGCACGAGATTGTATTTATGCCAAAATTAGTAAAAAAAAAACACCAAAATTAAACAAACATATAAAGAGTAGTATTTGACAATACTTTTGGTGCATGACTCCATGTTGATGTGTTGGCTTCTTAGCTCTGTTCAAGGTTTAAAATGTGTGAGTTTGCTGGGTACCTGCTAAGGGATGCAAGTCAGAAACTACCGAGAACATATTATAAGTAATCAAATTACCATTAAGCTTTATTGGTTTCCTTAGTAGCTTACCTATTTCTGACATTGACAACCTAAAGACAGGCTGCTTCTCCTAAAAGTGATGATCTGTTTCATTACTTTCAAAACCTTTTTGGCTCCCATGATGGCAAAACTCTCCAAAACTTACTGGATACTGACAGTTCATGTTATTGTGTCTTTCTAAAATATATACTTTACCTTATCCATCTCATTCCCTTTAAGATAGCACTATGCTTCTCTTTTTACAAATGAGTGTATTTTTATCTATTAAGATTGGAAGTTTCTTTTTACATGATTGTTATTTAGCATTCTATTTATCTTCTTTAAAAAGCTAATAATGGAGCATTTGTTCCTTGTAGATTAATATGTCCTTATCATTGATGATAAGTTAAACTTCTTTCATTAAATATAAAGAAATTTAAAACTCCTCTTTTACAGCCTTCTTTTGTTAGATTTGGAGTCGACCATTACCTCAGCTATTTCTGCTCTTTATTTTATTAAGTTGTTCAATCATTTTAACCTTTATATCTTTATTATTTTAAAGTTATTGACATTATAAATGAAACTTGGGTTGTTATTATGTTTTATGTTGACCTTATTTAAATCTCACAGTTCAGAGTGTTTTAAAATATATGAAGTCTTACAAGTCATATTGTTCTATAAAGATATTTTAGGCATTTTGATTAAGTTGAGAACATTACAAAGCCTTTGTTCTCATGATGTGTTTCAGAGAATATTTTTGATGAAAATATTCTCCTTTGAGAAAAAAGGTGTTCCAAAAGAGTTGCCTGAGAGCATGATGACTGAAAGGACATAAAACGTGATGACATTCCATATCATATGCTTCTTGTAGCTTGAAATGATTTGTGAATCCAGGCTTTGATGAATACTGACTTAGCTTCTAACATTCTTTAGGATTCAAACTTACCTTATTCACGTGTGGATGCCTTGCCTTACTGACAGAGCTCTTGAATTGGAATTTCCCCTGTATTTTTTAACACTGACCTAAGGCAACAAAAGACAAAGGATGACTAGGAATCAGAAAACAGTGCTGTATTGTGTGTTACTTAGAGGCGATGTACGTTTTCATCTGTGACAGTCACAGACATTTCTACTTATCCTGGTATGTGCCTTAGGCTGACTGCAGGGAAAGGAGTAAGACATAAGCCTTGCCAAAACAACCATAAAAACAACAATAACAATAAAAAAACCCTCAAAACTTTTGGTAATAAGACCTTTTTACTTGGTTGCCCACCTTGAGCATTATAATCTTTAATGCAATAGTTAGGCAGACTCCAATTAATCTAAATAGCTCTTTGTAACAAGGCCAAAATTTAAAGCCAAATTCAGCAATTCTCAAGGGATGTTTAATTACTCACAGGTGATGTTGCTAGGCAACCGCTTTACCTTCTGATTCCACTGCTTTACCTAATACTCAGTTTGCTCTATTGTTACTGAATGTTAAAAGAGATGGAGAAGTGCTGTATAAAGCATTTATTTTAAACCAGGTGAAAATAGAGAGCTAGGAAAAGAGGCTTTAAAATTCAGTTCTGAATTGAAAGATATGTAAGCACACTTTTAAACTTTCTTTCCTGGTTTGTGAGATTCTTTTTAGTGAACAGAAAATTTCAATTTCAATAAGAATGGAAGGGTGATTTGAAGAAAAAAAGTGTTATATTTGAAGTCAGAATGGTTTAGAGCAGAGGTGCTAAGCAGCAGGGTCAATGAGCTGTGCCCCTGGACAAACCCAGGAGTTCCCACAGTTGTAGGTTTCTGCTATTTCAATAGAATTGCCAAGGACAACTCAGAAAGGTATTACCTCAAACTTTCTGAAACTGAATTACTGTGCTCATATTGTCACTAAGTTGCAATAATCAATTTTTGACTTTAGATTCAAAATCTTAAAGTTTACCTGCCAAAAATATGCTATTTCTTGTTTGAACTATGAATAATTTATGGCCATGACCCTGATTTTTTCTTTTATAATATACGTAAAGTTCTAATACAATTTTTTTGGGCTGTTTCAACATGCCCTTTCACAAATCAGCTTTCCATTTTCCCATGTCTTCAAGGGAGTTACAATTCACATCATTACAGTTTTTTTTAAGTTGTCTGGATGAAATGGGCTTCCCCAAGTATATGATACCAAGAGGTAGGTCCATCATCATGCTACACTAGTTGATAAATGCATTTCGTTCCACCTCTAAATCTCTTCCCTTAGAATAGCTAATCAACAAATATTAACGTGGGCATTGCATACGATGAGCATCTATTCTTTGTGTTATAAAATTCACAAGTTCTTAATATTTGTTCAATTACTCACTTATTCAATGACTCAACAAATACTAATTGTCTACTAAGTGCCAGACACCATCATCATTCCATGCAGAGTTTATTATCCACTGAATATTAATCTACATTTATTCATTATACCCTGGAAGGTAATGTGCTACTCATTTCTTGTTGACCTTTAGAGTCCTTGTTTTTTAACAAAGATAAAACATTATTTTTCTGTGCTAGCCAAGGCAAAATGGTGAACTAATATGTAGGAGACTGTCTCTAAACTTCTAAATAATAGATTTAAAAGATTATCCAATGTCTCTTTTTTATATAAAACATTCTGTGCTATGTTCATTGCACACTAAAGGTTTGTGGCTAGTAAGTTTACTAGATGCACCCTTACACACATCTACACCTACCAATTGAGATGTATGTTTACCAAAAATCAAAACCTACTTTTATTCACAATCTGTTTGTACATATTGCATTTGGTATTGAAATTTTATAATAGGATAAAATACACTTTAAAATAAGAATATAATGGGAAAAATGATTATATTTTCCTTTGGGAAAAATTATGATTTAACTGGTGTGAGGTGGTATCTCATTGCAGTTTTTATTTGCATTTCTCTGATTATTAGTGATGTTGAGCATCTTTTCATATGTCTGTTGACCATCTGCATTTTCTATTTGGAGAAATGTCTATTCAGGTCCTCTGATCATTTTTTAATTGGATTTTGTTGTTGTTGTTGAGTTGTATGAGTTCCTTATATACTTTGGATATTAGCCCCTAATCAGAGGCATCATTTGCAAATATCTTCTCCCATTTGGTTGGCTGCCTCTTTATTTTGTTTATGGTTTCTTTTGCTGTGCAGAAGCTTTTTAGTTTGATATTGAATGGTTATCATCAATAAGAAAAATAATAACAAGTGTTGGAGAGGCTGTGGAGAAAAATGTATCCTCATACACTGTTGGTAGGAATTCAGATTGGTGCAGCCACTATGGAAGGTAGTGTGGAGGTTCCTCAAAAAATTAGGAATAGAATTACCATATAACCCAGCAATCCCTCTCCTGGGTATATGCAAAAATCTGAAAATATTTATTCATAAAGATATATGTGCTCTGATGTTCATGCAGTTCTTTTTACAGTGGCCAAAACATGGAAACAACCAAAGTATCCTTTAATAGATGATTGGATAAAGAAGATGTGGTAATATATACACAATGGAATACTATTCTGCCATAAGAAAAGATGAAACAGTGCCATTTGTGACAACATGGCTAGATCTTGAGATTATTATGCTAAGTGAAATAAGTCAGACAGAAAAAAATTATAAACCATATGATTTCACTGATATGGAAAATGTAAAACTGAAAGCAACAAAGTAACAAGACAAATAAGTAAAGAAACAAAAACTCATAGACACAGACAATAGTTTAGTGGTTACTAGAGGGTAAGGGGGGGATGGTAGATGAGGGTAAATGGGGCCAAATATATGGTGATGGAAGGAGAACTGGGTCTGGCTGGTGAACAAATGATGTGTTTTACAGAATTTATAGATGATGTATTACAGAATTGTACATTTGAAACCTATGTAATATGACTAACCATTTTCACCCTGATAAATTTTAATTTAAAAAAATTATGATTTATGTCATGTGTAATACCTATAAAAGACAAATCATAACCATCTAAAAAGAACCTCTAGTAGGATTTTTCCCAAATATCTCTGAATCCAAAATCTACATTAAAAAATGAGAATGGCCTAACTAAGATGATCAACACTGTGTGATTTATTTTTTTGTTGAAAGTCTTCCATTACTATAAGGCATGGTGTACCATTCATCTGTAAATTCTTATATTAGAATTGAAATTTAATTACAAGCAAAAAAGTATCCATTACTAAACAATTTTGTTAACCTGAACTATAAAAATAGTCATTCTGAGAGGTACAATTGGTAGGAAAGTATATTTATGACTTAAAGTAAGTGGCTTAACTCAATTTAATAATAAACAAATAGTGGTCAAATAAATTTGAAACCCTACACTGGACATTCTATTAGCTATGTACCATGCATATTAATTGTTATGAAGATTTCTAAAATAATGAACATTTTTCCATTTTTCTTATAACACAGTGTCCCTCATCACATTTAACCATGGATCTTGGGTTTACATAGAAACGAATAACATCCCAAGAATTAGTGACTGTGAAACACAGTTTTAGAAATGCTGAGCACAAAATGCCTTTTGTTTTCATCTATAGATTTTAGTAGTCTATGTGAAATTCATCCACATCATTGTGGATTACACACACAAGCTGTAAATAAAAATGTGTTACCGAAGTAATGATTTGAAAGTCACCATATACTATTAAAAACAATGTTTACAAAATTAAAATCTCAAAACATCCAAGATTTCCCTGAGATTACACACTGGGCAAATATTTCATGAAGGACATATCTGTTTTAAGCCTGATTTTAAAACTTGACTTTATTCGATTCCTCAATTTTTTTATTTACAAAGTATAGTAAAAATAGTAGCAAGAGTACAGAAAATACACTTTGTATTGGTATTACAAGGTCTAAATCTGAGAAGATTTTATTGTAAAATGGTATGACAATGAGTTGTTGTTGTTTTTTTGTTTGTTTTTTCAATAACCCAAATGCTTTAGATAGGGTTTAGGATGTTAGGAGTACATTTAGATGAGGCTTTACCATACAAAGCAATAAGAGAAGTATGCAGATTGGTGTGTTCAGACAGGGATCAACCACAATCGTCAATCTTTTCACCCTTCTCTGCATGCAAATGTAATTAATAAATGTAATGTGCACCAGAATAAAGGCATGCCTTTCACACTATAAATATTACATTATCAGTATTGAACAAAGAAAACATAAATATGTCTGCTCTTATGTTGGGCAGATCCAGGTTAATATAAAGTGCTTGTCAGAATATACATCCATTTGAACATAAGTACAGCTGCTGTCACATAATTCATGTTCTTAATGCAGGACTTGGCACAGGTAGATTTTTTATTGAAGGAAGGGAGGGTCAGGGCTTACATTCTAGGCAATAGCTTTTTGATAAATAGTCTAAAGTGAAATGCTCTTTGCATTATGGTGCATCATTTAAAAGTCTAGGAATGAAAAGGCATCATCATCAGCAAAATACATTGTAGATTTTTAAATGTATTTGGCAATAAGCCCAATTAATAGGATTAGTCATATTAATACACAGATTTCAGATTAAAGCTAATTTTCTGTATCCATGTATGCATGGATACACACACACACATATATTCACATGACGGATATGTCTTGCCTCACATTTAAGATTATAGTTTGGATAGAAACGTTAGAAACACTATTTTTAGTGGTCTTCCCATAAGCTCTCAGCACTGCTAAATTTAATTAAAGGTAACTGAAGAAAAGTAATCTATATTGTAAATTGCATATGTATAAGAAGCCAGGAAAGATAACCGAACCTCAGAGCTTCAGAAACAGAAGAATGTTCCTCAATGTAAGGCATTTTAGAGGTCTCAGAAGAATGAGTCTATGGATTTAGGCTTTAGTTTTCCATGACTGATATGAATGATTTACTCTATAGGGTCCCATTAATTTGATTTTCCTAGCAGGTGATTTACCCTTTCCTACATTTATAAGTTTTCATTCCTCATAGGTACTGATTGTTCCACTCTTAGTTTCTGCTTTTTTTGTAACTTCAGCTTAAAATCAACACACCCTGCTATCTTCTAGCTCATGCATGTTTTCACTTTCAATTCCTACTAATGTCTGATTAACTTTATATTTCTCAATCCATCTTCCTGAGAATGAAAAACTGTGATATTCCAACTACATTTTCACAGAATACCATATCACAGTGACTAACCATCCCAATTCAGGTTGGGTTACCTGTCTTGCTGATCTTCATTCATCTTTAATTGCGGGCTGGCAGTCCTGTGGCTTGTAGAGATGACCCCATATGAAGATAATAAGAAAGTGGAGGGGAATGCCAGAGAACTCTTCATGGTGTGTCAGCATTCATGTTAGCATGTGAACTATAAAGTTTAATTATGTTCTGCTATAATTACATTTTGAAGTTAATGCTTTAGTTTGTCTATATTTACTAAATAAAATACGGTGGCTTGCTATGGGAATACACATATGATGCTCCTCCTGTGACATGCAGAAGCACAGAAAAAAGAACTGTAAGTCCCTGCACATATTTTATTATGAGCTATTCTTTTGTTGTTGGTACTATAACATCTAAAATACTTTATATTTAATACTTACTAGATGTAATAGACTATTTACAAGGTATATATGTATAAGTTCAATGAATTAAAAACAAGTAGAACCTATATGTCTTTGAGCTCTTACTTTTTTAAAAGTATTCCCTTCAAAATGTCAGCTCTTGTGAGCCATTCCCTGATTTCATTCCCTCTGTTTCACCTAAGAGGTGAACAATATTCTGCATTCTTAATATTTAATATTTTCTTTTATTTTTCTTCACAGTTTTATCATATGTTTCATATATGGACATAATACATACTATTGCTGGTTTTAGTTCTCTTTAAAACTGTTTGGGATCATACAACATGTGTATTTTTATACCTTGGTTTTGCACTTAACATTTCATGTCTGAGGTATATTTATTGGGTTGTCAGAAAAGTCATGATGCATGTTTGAGACAGATGGCACTAGTTCATTTTTGGAAGTACTAGAGTCATTCACATCTATGTTATTCATATGTCATTTGACAGCTGACAGTTCTAGCTTCATTCTAAAAAAATAATTGAGTTATTTGGTTGAGTTTTGAAGATTTTACAACAAGTTGAAGATGGAAGACCAAACTGCATTTTTGCCATATTTTACTGTTTTACTTCCATAAAGGGAAGAAGGCGCATCAAGCTTGTGAAAAGTTGCATAAAGTCTATGGTGACAATGCTCTACAAGAATGTCAGTGCCAAGGATGGTTCACAAAATTCTGTGTTGGTGATTTTGATCTCAACGATGCTCCTTGGTCAGGGAGACCCACCAAGGTTGATGACAACAAAATAAAAGGCATTGATCAAGTCAAACCCATGTTACACAACACGAGAGATTACAGAAACATTGACCATCCATCACTCAAGCATTCATGACCACCTGAAGAAGCTGGGATATGTAAGCAAGCTCAATATTTGGGTCTGCATGAACTCAACGAAGTTCATTTGATGGCATGTACAAACATCTGCAATAAGCTCATTAAACGTGAGGAAAACTATTCTTTTTTGAAGCGATTGATAACTGCTGATGAGAAGTGGATTGTTTACAACAATGTGGTGTACAAATGGTCTTGGTCCCGATGTGATGATTTGCCTCAAATGACACTGAAAGCAGACATTAATTAGAGGAAGGTTATTCTCTCAGTGTGGGGGTATTTTAAAGGTGTCATGTTTTTTGAGCTTCTACCAAAGAACCAAACAATCAATTCAAATGTGTACTGTTGGCAACTGGACAGCTTGAATGAATCCATCATCCAGAAACATCCAGAGCTTGTTAACTGTAAAAGAGTTGTGTTCCATCGCGACAACATGAGACCACACACAAGTTTGATTACCCGTCAAAAATTATTGGAGCTTGAATGGGATGTGTTGTGACACCCACCATACTCTCCTGACCTTGTGCCATCAAACTTCCACTTGTTTTGCTCTCTTCAAAACTCCCTGCGTGGTGTAACGTTCAATTCAGATGAGATTGTAAATCAGCACTTTGTTCATTTTTTCGCAAATAAAGACAGGTCCTTCTATGAACAAGGAATTATAAAGCTCACTGAAAGATGGCAAAAGGTTATTGAACAAAACGGGCAATATATCATTGATTGATCTTTGTTCTTTATATAAATAAATGACCTTTGAAAAACAGACAAAATACATCATGACTTTTCCAACAACCCAATATGTTATTGGATGTAGTTGCAGTTTACATATTTCCACTTCTGGTATTCCCTGGGATGAGTAAACTGAGAACTTTATCCATGTATTCTGATATTGATGGACATTTGAATAGGTTTCTGTGTTTTGCTATCACAAAGAGTTCTGCTATAAATAGTCTTGCATATATATTTTCCTAGATACGTGCAAGTTTTTCTCTAGGATGCAAACCCATAAGTGAAATTGCTAAGTTTTAAGTATGCACATTGTAAAACTTACTATATAGAGGAAATTTCAAAGTGTAACAAAGGGAAGGCATTCATAAGGTAATAAATTACTCCCAAACCATGTAAATTAACCATGATTTTTCATGTGCCATTTATTTTTATTTGTTGTGCAAGGCTGATAAAATATTTTGCATTTCTGTAAATAAATGTGTTTTTTTCCTCTAGATTTATATTGGTTTGTGCCAGTGACAAATTATGAATGCTACTATGACCTGACTGATTTTCATCGCATTTTGACTTACATAGGCCCACATAAGTTCAGCATTGAGTAGACAATTCAAAATTACTTAAAACATAACATTGCATAACATATTTTTATTAACCCCCAAAGTCAATTTTTTCTAGGCAGGCAAAGTGAATAGTCATCTATTTAATGCATATGCCTCATGTCTACTATATTCTCAGATTTATTAGACATTTGCTATCCTTAATTCCCGCAATTTCAGGTGATAACTTGAAGAGAAAATTTTGTTTTTGCTTTTCTTTATTGAGTCGATTGTTTAAACAGACACAATTCCCTGGATCTCAAATAGATTCAGCAAATTTATAACATCTGAATATTCATCATTTAGCAAAGTCCTTAGATGATTACAATGTTTCTAATGGTTACAACCATGGGCATTTTGGCTCAATTGTTCTTATTTAATGAATTTGTAGATTTTTGAAGAAAATAAAACTCGGTAACTGACCATGATAAATTTAGCTCTTAAAAGATTAAAATTAATAGTTAAATTTTTGTTGTAGAAACTGTTTATGTGATGGTTTTTCTTTTCCTTTAATTTTTAAAAATTTTTGTTTATGCCAGAGCAAAAATAATACATTGTTGTGAACCATATTACCAAAGAACAACTTGGCCATCTGGTTTTCTAGCAGATGGTAAATATTTAATAAAAAATGCCCCATACAGTCTCTAGTTATTAAATAGAAGCCATTACATTTTTTCAACATCCTCCCTGCTTATTCTCAGTGTTAGTGTCTAGGAAGTGTGCTGTGACAGACAAAAAAAAAAAAAGAAAAAGAAAAGTAATACTGTTATTTGCATGTAAAAATCAGGAAGATATATTCCAGAGTAAGATAATTTCTTTAACTAAACAAGATATTAAATGCATAGTGACTTGACTTGGGAATTGGATTATTTTTCTTTGCATGTCAAAAACTTGTTCAAATATGATTCATTAGTTAAAATGAACATGGCTAAATGTCAAATTACTTTTCTTTCTCTACCGTTGGCTAATCCGGAAAATGCTGACAATGGAGTGACCAATTTTAGGAAAGCTTTATCCTTCTGAAAAATAATAACTTAAATTATCGCAAAATTTTTCTTAAGGAAAAAAAAGACGTATTTCAGCATTTAAATCTGCAGTGCAACTAAGACAATAATTTGTCTCACTTTTAAGTTCCATTTTAATAATGAATTCCAATTTAATAATGAATTGAGAATTGTTGAAGAAACAAAGACTGGGACACACTCTTAATTGTGCTGGATCACCAGAAATATGATTTTCCCAAGCATAAACATCCACATATGAGGCAGACTTCTGTCTGGTCTCCAAAGATTTAGTATGTATGCAAACTGGATGTTTTTTTTATAATGCAGTCAACATCATTAAAATAGTTTCAACAACAGAGAACTGCAAGTATTAAACAATGGCTAATAAAAAAGTGATAGTGTGACAAATTGGTTATTTCAAGTATATTGGGCAAAGTGTTAGAGGAAGCGTGAAGAGATTAAGTTAGGACTTGGTCTTACTGATGACCAGCCTCTGCGTCTTAGTGACTCATTGAACATGACTGTTTCCTTAGGTGGAAGGTGATGGAGAAGACAAATTGACATTTTATGGTGTATTTAGTCAACAAGTAGATATTATTTATTTATATTTCTAATTAAAATATATTTCACATAGGACACTGTATAAATTTAAGTTGTATTGATTTGATACACTGATATGTAGTATATTATTGCCATTGTAGTGATAGCTAGCATCCTTATCACACCACATAATTATCCTTTCTTTGTTCAACAAGTGTTTTTTAATTGGTTGTGTCTATCAGGAAGGACTTGTTTCTAGTACAAATTTCTCAAGGTAAATGCTATAAAATTGCTCCATCATGGCCAAAATATAAGGAATTTTTTTTACTTGAGAAATGACAGTTTGCTTTTTGCTAATGTATCCTATAATAGTTTTTGCCTTGGAAAAATGTGTATGGTTTTAAATTTTTAATATCTCCACTCCAGAGTTACATTCCATAGAAACTGTGGAGTTTTTCAGCACAACATCTGCAGATTCTAATTTTCATGAATAGGACCTAAGTGGAACTGTGTGTCATCTCATCTTGTCCATTCTCATCTTGTAACCTAACACTTCTGGGATTGTATGCACCATATTAATTTTACTCCATAATCAAATAAATTGTACTCAAAAAAGCATGTATCCACTGAGAGTGTTTACTTTTTATATAATTATAGCTTACTCTAAGTAATTATACTTAATGATATAGAGATAATATTTTATGACTTTCATTAGTATTTCATAAGTGGCATTACAGATGAATTAAACATCCCTTTGAAATAACAGCATACTCATTTGAAACTCTTACAATGATGAATTGTTTGCATATCACCAACTAATCAATCAAACCACCTTTTTTTAGACCTTAGTAATTGACAACTACAAGTTAGATTTATCATGTTTTTATAGGTTTTAGTTATTACTCTGAGTAGCAAATTAAGTTTAGAATCAATGTGCTCTTGAAGTGGCAGGATTCTATTAAAATAATCTTTTAGAGAAGACCATTCTGAGGGATTTCTTTAATACATTTTGCATATCCCTCCATTGAAAAAGAAATCTCCAATATCCCAAATTTTCCACATACCACAACATGTTAATTTATGATTTTCTTCTTTTACTTTCCCTTTCTCTTATTGTAAGCAAATATGACTCTAAAGTAATATGTGAATAATAAATAAAATAGAATCTGCAGGTAACCTGTTTGGAATAATTCAGTGAGTTTGGTATCAACTCTCAAATCCCAGTTCCTCATTACATCAATAATTAAACTTTAAACTTTCTTGTTTTGCTGAATTTTACTTAAAAAACAATGAATTGGCAATTTTCAATATTTACAATATAACCAGAAAGAGATACATTGCAAATAAAAGTGATATATAGAGCTCGTCTAACAATTATGATATTATTCCAATATTATTCCAATGTCACGGTGATTGAATATGACTTGGAGACTGATTGTGGCAAAAACAATAAGAACATTTCCAAGTGTCTGGCATTTGCATTTCCCCCCCAGAATCACCCCTGTTCTCTTTTTTATTTAATGGAACAAACAAAACTCAATCTGTTACATGATTGGTTACTTAAGTGTGTAGCATCCATAACTTAGTTTCCATATTCAATTTCACTGTATCCCAAAGGAAAACCTCATTCATTTAATGTTACCTGAGGGACTCTATGTTTGTGTCTCTCTCTAACTTTTATATGTTTAAATTAGATAAACACAATGTTTTGGCAATTATTTAAAAATATCATCATTATCCAAGTGACAACTGAAATAAGAAAAGGTGTTTAGTTTAAAATATGTCCATTTAGCAAACATCTTAATTTATGTCAAAATTGGTGAAATTGACATTAGAGAGTATTTCTTGGGACCTGGTAGGTTTAGCCTCTCCAAAAGGATTACATAACAGTTTGGTATTTTATATGCTCAAAGTCAAAGCATAGTTGTTATTTGTCTAAGGTCTATAAATAAGAACGAACCAGATAATGTCCCAGAATATTATGTAAAGTAGCAGTAAGTTTCTGCTAATTGAAACTCTGTCTTACTTGATGCAGCAATGGGCCTTACAGTGAAGTACATGGAAAGATGAGTGCTAGAAATGACAAAAAGAAGTGTTGCAAGAAATATGAGGCAAACTTGAGGAAATTTATCATTTTTCTGTTTTGAAATAATATAAAATGTGATATTCACATACGAATATATGTTTTGTTAATTGTATTGAGATGTCATAAAGAGGAATGAAATCATTTTGAAAACAAACATACTGAGGTTATTGTCTATTGTAGTCATTGATTTCTATTTACTTTAACCTTGGAGTATCATCCAAGTGAATGTGAGAAAAATGACAAATCAGAATATTTCTCACAAATATATATTGGAAGAAGACCAGAGAATTTGTTTCTTTTCTCATAATTTTAGTATACATATACATGTGTAAGTATTATATGGAATATTAGGAGCTATAAAGTGAATAAAGAGGAGTTGAGTGGAAGGCTATTAAAAACCAATGTCTTAAATTGTAAGTAAGGGTGGGGTAAAAAAATGGGAAAACTAAAAATAAAAAGCTGTATGAAAAAATCTATTTTGTAAAAATTTCAAAAATTGGAAAGAGAAAGGACTGGAAATTTTATTAGGACTAGAAAAAACTTTTAGAGTAAAAAAGAGTCCTAACAGACAAACACTGTTTAATAGCAAGCATGCCAAGCCCAAGGAGTGGTATGACATAGAACTAATGGATTGACAACTGACTTCAGTGCAGACTTCACTAAATATGGTTTGCATATAGCTGTTATTGACAAGCTAGGAAATTAGTATCGGGCTAAACAACTAGTACTATAGGCATAAAAAGGAGGGAGACAGTCTTTTCATCTAGGAACAAGTAAAAAGAATAATGCCATCGGATGAGGTATTTGTTGTTTCCTTACAAATGATTTAAAAATAAATTGTAGCTTGTTAGGAAAAAGTGCTTTGAGATTACTGCCTAAAAGGATCCCAACAAGATTTCTAAGGGTGACTCAATTACCTTAACACAAGAATTTAAAACATGATTACAGTGGCTGCAGATACTGATTTTCAAAGTGGTTATCTAGTTTTGACTTTATATGTGTGTTGAGGCTTTATGTAATTCATTCATCATGGCAGGTGAGCCATGGTTTTCTTAAATCAATAAATATGCTCAAATAAGAAAGAATAATTCCAAAGGTTATTGATCAGGGAACCAGGAAGATGGGGCTGGTCATTTGCTTCATGTGAACTGGTTATTCACTGGCTGGGAAATAGCTAACTTTAAAATACCAGGATAAATTATTTTAAATATACAAAATAGATTTCTTTAATTGCCAAGCATGAGCACAATAGTCACTAACTGTATATAAATATATCAAGCTTAATAAACATTCTGGCACAAATTAATTCTACAACAGACACCAAATTAAGGAGGACAGTGGTGTCAGAAAAAATTAGCTGTGACTAACCCTCTGTGGAACCTTCCAGTTCAGATCCTGCTTTCAATAACTGTATCTATTATTTAAAACATGTATTTGCTGATTTTAAAGTATGTTTCAAATCTGTTAGGTTACATTTTGTTGCATCTTAAACCTGGAAACATCTTAAAGCTTATCTTGTACATTTTTTAATAATTAGAATTGTTTTATTATCTATGCCTAATAAATCCACCAAAGCCAAAATCGAATTTGTTTGGATTATCAAGCTTCTTGGGGACAAAAGTGGGCTCAGTTGTATAGTACTCAAAGTAGCACTCAGAGTTCACTCTTTCTGTTAGGGTATCTTATCAGCTTTATGCTACAGTGTCGGTTCTTTGATATTTTTAAGGAGAATTTATAAAAACTATTTTCCCCAACATTTTTAGTAATCTTTAGCTATTGGTGAAAATTAAGTATAATATTTAATATATAAACCTTTCTTTAATGCTGTGCACCTAAGGTATTTTTTCTTCTCAATGCAGAGGACATATACATTTTTACAGAGCACAGTGAATAACTGAGTACTCTGCCTTGTCAGGTAAAAATAGTGACCTACAATATTCACTATTTTGTATCACACTATACAATGAAATAAACAAAATATATTTTAAATCTCTATTTTACATCTTAACTGAGCTTTACTAGAATAATCTCCCATCCCCACACCCGCCTTTGTCTGCCTTACTTTAGAATGTAATTTGGCTCTACATTTGTTTCTATCAGTTGTACTATATGGGTCTTCAAAGATTCTAGTCTCTTTTTGATAATGTCACCCAGTTCTCAGAATTATGGTTGGACAAAATCTCTCACCAAGATGCAACATTCTAAAATGACAAATTATGAGCAGAAAAAGTTAAATGGCTTTCTGTGTATGAGTGTGGAGCGGGGGACTCCCACACAAGAGGAATAAAAATAATTGTATCATCAGATTTCTCAAAATCAATTATGGGTACTAGGAGACAATGGAGAAGTTTTCTTTTCAAGATTTTAAGGACAAATTAGTTCTATACTAGAATTTAATGCCTAACCAGATTATCAATTATTTTTGAAAACAGAATGAAAATACTTTCAGGCATAAAAGGAAAATAGACAATAGATTTACCATGCCTCTGGGAAGCCCATACAAATGTACTTTTCCAACAAGAGCATCAACACCCTCATAATCACCACCACCAACATAAACCACCAAAGAGCAGGGACAGAAAACAGTGGAGAGAAAATTGTAGAAATTTGATGCCATCACAGTAGCATTCCTAGATTTGGGGAAAGCATTGGATGTGGACAGAAATGTCTAAGAAGAAACAGTTTTGAAGTAGGAAGAGGTTTGTGAAAAAATAGTAAAGCTATATAGTTACCAAAATATACAAGTAAGAATAACGAAAAATCTGCTGTACAACATCGTGCCTATAGGTAACAATTCTGTAATATACACTTAAAAACCTGTTAAGAGGGTAGATCACATGTTAAGTATTCTTATTTATTATTACTACAATAAAATGAATTCTTTAAAAAATAAAATGGATGGAAAACAACAACAATATGGAGTTTTTATTATTGGATAATGGTTCCATGACATTAACTAATATTCAAAGTCAAAGCAGTGTAAGTTTTAATTATTAATTTAAAAATTTGTGATAAAACTATTTTTACAGGATATTGTGATTGACTTTATGTCTTGTTCATGGCCTGGTAATTGAAACTCAAACTGAGACTAAAACTAAGAACAAAATGGTTTTGAGTAACGAATACTTTAGCTCCAGGCACCACATCCAGGATTCAGTAGAAATAAATCAATTCAAACTTGTTTTAATACCAAGAAACATCAATATTTATCTTTGAAAAATAAGGCCTAAGTAAAATTGGGTCTTCATAGTCTGGAATTATTCACTGAGGAAGAAGTGCAGCTACCTTCTCTAACCTCTTCCCCAAGAAAAAGGAGTGGGTTTCTTTTCTGCACAATGCCATGGAATATGGCAGTGGTATAAGAATGTTAAATGGTGGTGTAAACATGGTGAGAGAACCAATTAGATCGGGTTGTTGGAAAAGTCATGATGCATTTTTGCAATGAAAAACAGAAAAAGTATATCATGACTTTTCCGACAACTCAATAGAAAGAACTTCAAAAAGATTACATTGTTGCCTGATGTTTGGGGTATATGACTGTTGGTTAGGACTGCTAGAAGGCAGCTAGTTAGTAACCTTGTTTTTCATTTATGTCATTCATTATTATTTACCTATAAGTGCATATTACTACAACAAGCATATACATATGAGTGTGTATGTTTAAAGGGATGCATTTATGGAGAATATTAAAGAAAGATGAGCTTATTGATTAATGAAGCAGTGTCAGAGAAAACTCATCCTTGAGAACAATTTTTTAAACAATGGTGAACTATAGGAGCTTTACAAAGTACATCTTCTGTTTCCAAGCTTTGTAATTACAGAAAGTAGACCTTCTTAATATACCCATATTTGACCTGACTGTAGAAGAATGTTTCTGGCTATTAAGTTCATAAAATCCAGGAATATATAAAGATGAATGTCCCTTTTTTCTATTAAAAACTTAAAATATAATCAGTCATTGTATGTGCATAAGTAAAAACACATATCCACACTCAATATTTAGTTTTAAAATAATTTTATATCCACACAAATTTTAAAATTTAGCCAACAATCATATTTGAGGAAAATACCTCAGGAAATAGTTTGTAGTGTTAAGAGACTAAACATTCAATAGTCAATCTTAGTCAACCAAGAAAGAAAAATATGAATATAATATTCCTAAATTGTTGTCTCATCTTCCTTCAATTCAATAACGCATGGATGAATCTTTTCCACTATACTAAATTTCAGTTTCTAAATCATACTTTGACATTTTTTCATCATTGTAAAAAAAATGCCAATTTAAACAATATGACAGTGGCAATGTAAGTAGTTGATTTGTCTAAATAATGAAACACCAATCCTTGCCAAAAATGATAAAGCAGCACAACAGTCAGTACCAGTTGTAAAAGTTACTGCAGTTCCTAGGTTACCAACAGTCTTTTCTTAAGTTAAAAAATAGCACCAATTGAGTACAAGAACATTTATAGACTTGAAATCTCTTCAGAATGATTTAAAAATTTCTTTGAACAAGCGGAAAATATAAAAGCTGCAATTCTCATTGTCATTTTAAAATAGTAGTTTCTTTAAAGATTTTTTATATTCTTGCATAATGGCATTCATGCATATTTAGAATTTCTAAAAGAACTGACAATGACATCATCTGCAAAAATACTATAATTTATATTTATGGAAAAACACACAGGTGCTTTATACCTGAATATTTGATAGATTTCAAACAGAAAACTGACAGAGTATATATATGTCACAATGGAGTACTTTGGTTTAATGTGTAGGTTCTAGATTCATACCCTTTGAGACTAAAATGAACAGGATTTGGTTTCAATTGTAACACTTTGAAGTTATACTTTTAGTTTAGCTTCAATATTTCAAGCTAATAAGAAATTATTATTTTTTTCTATTTTATTATAAAATAATTAAAAAATAATGTTTTGAAAAAGATAAGAGAAATAAATTACTATTTACCCAGGTGATACTGGGTGAACTAACATAGCCTGAAAATATAACAAAAGTGTTATTTACATAAATATGTGTGGTTCTGTTTTTTTTGGATATTTGTTATTTATAATAATTTGAAGTTTACATAAGCTATTTCCTGTATGTATAAACCTTTAATATCTTTATCAGGCATAAAAGTATATATTAGTATCTATTTATTTTACACAAATATTAGTAAATATGTAATCAACATGTCTTAATGTAGATAGCATTAACATATGAGGAAAGCCAATGCTGCTTTTTCTGCCTAGATTTAATGTAAAAAAACCCCCAAATCCTGTAAAGTTACTAAATACTTGCCAATTTCACATATATCTAAGCCTCTAACATTATTCTATAGTGTAGGATTTATCTGGTTTTAAAAAGAAGCTTTTTATACTGATGTTTACAGTTATAAAATGATACCTTGTTATTTAAAAGCAACATATGAAAAAATATGTAACTGGGGAGTTTCCAGTTTTGGATAGGATGAGGTATGCATACCCCTTTCTGTTTCACAGAACACTACAAAACCTTGAGAGAACACATGGCACAGCTATTTGAATACTCTAATATGTGAACAGCAACAGACAGATTCAAGCAGAACACTATAAATCAAAGTACCTCTAAACTGGTGTATCCTTTAGTAACTCCTGATCCAAATTTATCTTAGTTGGGAACCTCAGACTGGAGTTCTTGGAACAAAAGCAGCAGCAACAACAATAACAACAAACAAAACAGCTCCAGAAAAAGCTGTTCAGTCTTGCTTGAGAAATAAGAAAGTGAATTACTAAAGCTCAGAGAGAGAGAGACAGAGGAACTTGTTTTTGTTTTTGTTTTAATCTCTTTTGCCATACTACAGACTCCAGGTAATCTTGTGGAGGGGGTGGCGGCAGTGGTGGCAGCAGCAGTTGTAATGATGGCAGCCTGCAGGCGCCAACAGTCTAAGGAATGGGAACCTTTCTCTCTATTCTCTCTGGAGACAGATTCTGAAGGTGGAGACAAAATCCAGCTGCCTACTCCCTCTATTTCTATATCCTCTTACTTCTTGGTCCCAGACATGGCTCAATAGCAAAAATAATTGCTTTCTGCCTTTAAAAAAGGAGGCTCACAGGAACAGAAAATTGCTGTGGGGATTTTGAAGAGGGAGCTCAGAAAATCAACCCCATAAATTAGTGTAGCACCTACAGGGCCCACCTATGGCCTATGCATGTAAAGATCTAATCCTAATTATTGGGTTGTTGGAAAAGCCACGATGTATTTTTGCAACAAAAAACATAGAAAAAATATGTCATGACTTTTCCAAAAACCCAATAGCATACAAAGGCTTTAAGAACTGAGATACTAGACCTCTACCCAAGTCCTCCACAGAACCCTGTGTGGCATACAAGACACTGAATTTTACAGCACTGCAAAAAGTTGGGAAAATGAATTGACATTAAAATCACAGCCCAAAGAATGCAGGTTAGACCTTGCCACCTGAAGGTACTCAGGTGAACTTCATTTTAAAACATAAACTCTGACATTCTCCATAAGAATTAAACAAAACCCATTGTCTTAATATGTAAATTTAAAATGTCCAACATTATCCAAATTTACTCAAAATTATTCAGTAATCAAAATTACAACTAATACAAAATTACTAAATATATAGTGAACCACGGTAATAACTTACTTTGGTAAAAAATACAGAAGTTGACAGAGAGAGTGGAAGCAGCTGTTATAAAAAAGTTCAAACACTTTTGAAACACATGTTAAAATATAAAGTATAGAAAGCTTGTACAATACGGAACCAAAGAGAAATCAAATGGCAACTGGAACTGAAAAACTCACTGCATAAACTTTGTACCACAATGGAAATGAAGAGAAAAAGAGCCAGAAAACTTGAAAATAGAACAATAGCATGTACTCTGTCTGAACACCTGAGAGGGGGACTCCCTCTCTGTCTCTCTGTCTCTCTGTCTCTCTCTCTCTCTCTCTCTCTCTCTCTCTCTCTCTCTCTCTCTATTTATATATATAAATATAAGAGAGAGATTAAAGGACCTATGGGACAACCAAAGGTCAAACCTTTGTTCTATAAGGAGACGAAAAATTAGGTGACGTTGAAAAAACACTTGAAGAAATAGTGATTGAAAGTCACACATATGATGAAAGATGTAAACCTACAGATTCATAAAGCTGAAGAATTCCAAACAAAATAAACACAGAATTCTGTGTCCAGACATATAATAATAAAAACTGCTGAACACTAAAAACAAACAAAAATCTTGAAAGCAGTAACAGAAAAATGGTTCATTATCTACAGGGGAAAAATTATTTGAATGACTGCAGATTTCACATCACAAACCATAGAGACCAGAAGAAAGAGGCACAGCATTTTTTTGAATAGCGAAAAAAAATAAGCTGTCAATACCGAATACTATTATGAGTAAAAACATCCTATATGGTAAAATAACGATGACTAAAGGCTTAAATGTAAGACCCAGAACCACAAAACTCGCAGAAGAAAATGCAACAAACTCTTTGACATCGGTCTTAGTAATATTGTTTTTGATATGTCTCCTTGGGCAAGAGAAACAAAAGAAAAAATAATCAAGTGGGACTGCATCAAACTAAAGAGTTCTTGCACAGTGAAGGAAACTATCAACAAAACAAAAAGACAACCTACTGAATGGGAGAATATATTTGCCAATGATACATTCAATAAAGGGTTAATATCCAAAATATAAAAGAAACTCAAATATATTAACACCAAACAAGCACACAACAAACAATCCAATTAAAAATGGGCAGAGGACCTGAATAGACATTTCTCCCAAAAGGACATAGAGATGGCCAACAGACATGTGAAAAGATGTTCAACATCACTATAATTTTCAGGAAAATACAAATTAAAACCACTGCAAGATATCACCTCATGCCTGTCAGAAATGTTTATCAATAAATCAACAAATAAAATAAGTGTTGGTGAGGATGTGGAGAAAAGGGAATCCCCATGCACTGTTGATGGAATTGCAAATTGGTGCAACCACTATGGAAAACAATATGGAGGTTCCTCAAAATATTAAAAATATAATTACCATATGACTTAGCATATACACTTCTGGGTATTTATCCAGAGAAATCCAAAACACTGATTTAAAAAAAATATATGCACTCCTATGTTCATTGCAGCCTTATTTACAATAGTCAAGTTATGGAAGCAACCGAAGTGGCCATTGAGTAACAAGTGGATAAAGAAGAAATGGTACATATATACAATGGAATATTACTTAGCCACAAAAAAGAGTGGATGAAATCTTACCATTTTCAACAACATGGATAGACCTAGAGGGTATTGTGCTAAATGAAATATATCAAACAAAGGAAGACAAATGCTATAAGATTTCACTTATATGTGAAATCTGAAAAAATAAAATAAATGAACAAAACAAACAAACTCATAGACACAGGAACATATTGATGACTAACAGATGGGAGTGGGGTTAGGGGTATGCATGAAAAAAGGAAAGGGGCTAGATATGCAAATTGTTCATGATAAAAACAGTCACAGGGATGTAAAGTACAGCATAGGGAATACAGTCAATAATATTGTAATAACTATATATGGTGTCAGATGGGTACTAGACTGATCAAGGTGATCACTTTACTAGTTATAAAAATGTCTAATCACTATGTTGTATATCTGAAAATAATATAATATTGTTATGTCAATTGTAATTGAAAACCTTTTTAAAATTAAAAAAATTTTCAAATGAAAGAAAACTAAAATAATTTTAGAGCCTGTTAAATATTCTAAAATAATTGTTAAAATAAATTCTTTAGTCAGAAGACAAACAATATTGGAAGGAAGCTTGGAAAATCAGGAATAAAGTAGAACATGAATTATAAATGTACAGTAAATACAATAGATACTACTTCTCCTCTTGAGTTCTTTCTAACATTTTTGAAAGTTGAAAATAAAAATAACATTGCCTCATGGGGACTTCAATGTATACAGATGCAAAATCTAAGATGACCATAGTTAAAAGGAGGACCCTAAAGGGACCTGTCTGGTGAAAAATTTTCTGCATTTCAATTGAAGTGATAATATATTAATTCTACATAACTTTGCATAGCTCTAAATGTATTTTGCAATCCGTTAAGAAAAATACCTTCAGTAGGTGAGTGGATAAACAAATTTATTATAGTTATGCACATATAATAGAATGCTAGTCATCAATATTTGCAAAAATTTAGATAAATGTTGATACCTGCAATGACTTAAATGAATCTCAACCTTATTCTGCTGAGTGTGAAAGAGATCATTCTCAGGTTATATACTATATGATTCCATATTAATGACATTCTCGGGGGGAAAAAAAAAGGTATAGTCAGGAGAACAGATTAGTGGTTGCCAGAAGTCATGGGAGGATGTGACTATAGATAGCTGGCACGAGGGATATGTTTTTTGTTTTTCTTTTTAGCTGAGCCATCCTACTACCTGTTGGCAGCTCAGCTTGGGCTGGGCATCGAACCACTGTTGCCCAGAGCTTGCACTCTTGAGCGAGCTCTTAACCAACTGAGCCACTCGGCCGGCCCATGAGGGTTTTTTCTGAGGTGATGAAATGTTCTCTCCCAGTACTATGTTGGTGATTATATGAAATTATATATGTGTTAAAAATCATAAATTTATACACCAAAATAAAATAGAAGTCCATTTTGAAGTATCATAATTTTAGAAATTAACCAAAATAAAACTTTTTTTATTTGGGGTATAGTTAATTCCTGATTTTTCAAATTGCTCTCTATTTTTAGTTATCAAAAATACATTCATTTTTACAATTAGCCATGTGCTATTAATGTAATTTCAACTTAAAAATAAATTATACTAAAGTTCTTATTTTTGTCTAAAAAACTATACAGTAAAACCTTGGATTTTAAGTAATTTGGTTTGCAAGTGTCCTGCAAGATGAGCAAACATTTCTAATATATTTTAACTTGGTAAACAAGCAATGTCTTGCAATACCAGTAGTTTGTTTCTGGAACGAATTATGCTCGCAAACCAAGGTATTACTGTATTTTTCTTTTCCTTTTAAATACTAAAATAAATTAAACATGTAATATCAAATTCTTTCATTGTTGATCAAATGCTTGTTTTCCTCTCTTACATTATGCCAACAATAACTAGAACTAAGAATAAAATAAAAATGCCATTTTTAATATCTTTAATTCTACACTAAAAAATTCTATGCCTATTGACCAAATTCACTTATTTGCATGTACAAAATATTGCAATTTGATCATTTGTCTCTAAACAAATGGATCATACCAATGTATAATCTGATGTTATTACAGGAAACTTGAATTTTAATGAACCCTGCTTGATTTGGATGAGTTAAGACAGGCATAACACAATTGAGTCAATTAGCAAGAATTTTGTAATCAATGTTGATTAAGAAAATGGGATGATGGTATGTGCATAATTTGGAGGCATTCCCTGGCTTGCACATTAAGATAATTGGATAAACATTGACATTTTAAAGGTAGCACATTGCTCTGAAATGAAACATATTTTTGATACATTTAGATATTAAACTGTATACCTTTTATTATATGTGACTGGAAATCCATTTAAAGCAGATCTATGAAAGAACAAAAGGTTACTCTGCTTTCATCTTCTAGTAAAACATAGACATTAAATCTATTGCTCAGCATATAATGAAATAAATCTAGGATACGGGATATAATTACCATGATTAGATTTTGTCTTATACATCATATATCTGTACTTTAGAGTGTTCTGTTTTTGTTTTTGTTTTTGTTTTTCATATAATTTAAACATTATAAATAGGTATTGTTCTGTCATGTTGCATATTTTTTTTGAAAACCAATGCACTTAACAGCCTTAAGTGTATACATATTCTCTCTTATAGCATCAACTGTTTTTTCATTAATATATTTACTTTTACAGTATTTGTTATATTGTATATATTGGGGATAATTGTATTTTGCCTTCTATTAATATTCTATTAATTGATAATTTATTTAACCCTTTATCCTGTGTCATTTAATATTATTTTATTAATGACTTTGGAACATTACATGATTTTATATGGCACATGGTTGAATATTGCATGTGAATTTTCTTTGATAATAAAGCCTTCAAAGAAATAAAATAATTGGGTTTAAAATTAGAATTTATGCCAGACAAGAAAGCCATGATTTATATTAATTCATACAAAACAAAGGTTTAATAAATTTAAATATGTCAGCATTATGATACTGAGAAAATGATTTAAAAATTAAATATGCAAAATAAAAAATAGATCATAATCATAAGCTATTTTGAGGGGATAATGAATTTTTATTACATAAATTTTGTATCTGCCAAACATCAAACCTGTTTTTGAGTAAATCTTCTTGGTCTAATCTCATTTTTACATGTAATTTAGAATTCATCAACCAAAGTAACTGAAAATTCATTAACGTATTCTTTCTACTTATTATGTGAAATCATATTTGCTGTCCCAAATATTATAAAGTATCATGAACACAATTTTAAATATCATTATGTGCATTTTCATCCAGAGATTATTAACATCCAGAGATATACCAGTATTTCCTTTGTCATGTAAACTGAAAATGTTATTGTATTTTCTCAGGTGCTTTTTTTATATAGTGATCATTTTTCTTTCCATTTATTGGTCCATTAAGAACTGTAGTGCATCTTACGTTACATTGAAATAATTATTTTTGCAACAAATGAATCAAGGTATCTAAATGCATGTTTAGCATACATTTCCTCCAGGAGCTATTCTCAGAAAATTATTCTCATATTATCAACTTTTTGTATGAATTATCTGTAAAACTATGATTTGTTTAAAGACACTGAGAGCTTTATAATGGGGCATTTGCTAGGCACTGGGATCATTTTAGGGATGAGGAAAACATGATTTCTGATGTAGAGCAGAAAATAGTCTTTAAGTAATTTACAACATGCTGAATATTTCAAAAAGTAAAGCACAGTACCATTATGGAAATACACAACCAGGAAATTTGATACAAGGACTCCTTGAAGAATATCTTTCCTCTTAAAGGCAACATATATCTAGGTCTTGTTTTCTTATCCTAACAACTAATCTGACAATCTATGTCTTTTAACTGATGGAGAATATTCATATTTAAGGAGATTGCTGATATGATTGAATAACAATATGTCATTATCTTACCTGTTTTCAATTTGTTTTATTTGTCATTTTCTTCTTTTACCCTTTTTTTTCTGCCTTACTTGGCTTTAACAGAGCATGTTTTATGATTCAGTTTCATTTCCACAATTATATATACCTCTGTTTAAAAAACTTAGTGGTTACCTTAGTTTTATTATATCAAAGTATGATACAACTTCAAATATAGTGTAAATATCTTATAACAATAATTCCCAATTCCTTCCTCCCATACCTTGTCATATGTTCACTTTTACATATACTACAAAGATACAATCATTGTTATATTTTTTGCTTTAAGCATTCAGTTATTTTTTAGAGAAATTAACACCATGAAAATGGTATTATTTACCATTACCCCATTTCAAATGCTCTTTAGTTCTTGGCTTTGATTTGTGTTTCTGTGATCTATATTATATTCCTTCTACCTGAAGAACTGATTTTAACATTTCTAATAGAGTATGTCCACTGACAATTAAAGTTTTTCAGTTTTTTAATTTACCTGAGTAAGTTTTTATTTCTGATTGACATTTTTTTTTGAGTTCCTATTCAATATTATTTTATATTAGTTTCAGGTATATAGTATAGTGGTTAGACATTTATATAATTTATTCAGTGGTCCCCTGAGGAGATTGATTGACTTTTAAAGGATATTTGTATAGAATATTCTTTAAGATTCTGGTTGACATTTTTCTTTTCTCTGCATTTTAACAATTTAACTCCATTCTCTTATTGCTTACATGATTTCTGAAAAGAAGTCTGCTGAATTCTTATGCTTGCTCCTTTGTATATAAAGAGTTTTTCTTTAGTTAGCTTCAAGATTTTCTTTGTTAGCTCTGTTTTTCAACAATTTGAATATAACATAGATTGTCTTCTCTTTAATATTTATCTTGCTTTTTAGTCTCCAAAGTTTTTGGATATGCAGTTTGCTATCTGTCTTTAAGTTTGGAAAAATTTCTGTCTGTTTCTTCAAATATCTCTTTTACGTCATTTTATCTTTGTTCTATGACACTGACTATATGTATGTCAGATAATTTGATATTGTCCTATATCTTGTGTATGCTATGTTCTTTTTTTTTTTTTTTACTCTTTTTTGTTTTTTTCCTTTACATTTTGGTTTGGGTCATCTGTATTCACCTACCCTCAAGTATATTGATTTTTTTTCTCTCCAATTCTATCAAGTCTACAAGTGAGCCTGATGAGGGCTTCTTCATTTCTATTATTGTGCTTTGATTTTTAGAATTTCCTTTTTCTTATTTCTCTGCTGAATGTATCTATCTGATCCTATGTGTTGTCTAACTTTTGCATTAGAGCCTTTGGCATACTTATCATAGTTATTTTATTTTAAATTTCCTGATTGTTACAATATCTCTGTCATATCTGATTCTGGCCATTATAATTACTTTGTGTATTCAGTGTTTATTATTATCTTTTTTCACATATTATAGATGTTTTATTCAATCCAAACAGCTTGTAAAAATTATGAATATAAGACCAGTTAATGAATAATTCTATGCTTGGAAATGAGTATACCTTTCCTTTTTCTAGGCCATTAGTATGAGATTCACATTTATCTAGTCATGAATTTTGTTTTTTTATCAACATATGGTAAAAACAAATTGTAAAATATTGACAATATGGTATTCATATCTTTTAGGAATTGATGACAATATAAAACAAAACAATGCTAAAATTTTTAAATTCCAGAAATATTCTCTGCAGCATATGACTGATTCATAATGTAAAAAGTGGCATAGCTTCTATTTAGCACTTGAAATAAGATAAGTTGACTTCTGGGCTTACATATTTTTTATGTTGTGTAATATATAAACATATTAAGTTTTTACATTATATATGCATACCTTAATTATAAAATTGAAGGAATCATTCACCATGAAATATCTGTTAATAACTATAAGGAGGGGAAAGTGTATGATCCATTGTTCTTGGAACTCAGTAATCTTATCTTCATGATATTAACACATTTTTGAGACATAATTGACATATAATATTATATTAGTTTTGGGTGTATAGCGTGACTCAGTATTTGTATATATTGAAAAATGATCACCACAATAAGTCTAGTTAACATCCATCACTACATGTAGTTACAATTTTTTTCTTATAGTGAGAATTTTTAAGATCTACTATCTTAGCAACTTTGTAATCTACAATACAGTATTATTAACTATAGTCACTATGCAGTACATTACATCTCCAGGACCTTCTTATCTTTTAACTGGAAGTTTGTACCTTATGAACACCTTCACCTATTTTACCCATTGCTTTTATCTAATAATATTAACACATTTTTATTTGTAATATGTAAGAGCATTTTAACCTTGCATTTTTCCTGTTGCTACAAAATTTTCATTGTTATAATTTTCTTATATTTTTTAATATTCTATTTAATTTATTTTATAAAATGCAGAAATTAAATTTCTGATTGAATATTTATCATTAGTTTTTGTGGGGGAAGGATTAAATGAATGGAATGTGTTCATTAAAATTATTTAACAAAATTTCTTTACATATTGAGAAAAATTCTTAATAGTGACTTTATTTCATATTTCTTTGATTCAGTAAGGTTGAATAATTTTTGTTCTTTCCATCATACCCCATTACCATTTTTGAAACAATGTGTTTCTAATTCTTGTGACTATATAACATAATTATTTACTTTTGATTACTTTATATTCTTCAAATATAACTTCAAATAAAAACTTTACCTATGATTTTGGTAACATAACTGTGTAATAAGTTATATGGGTATAAAGTGTACATACCAGTAAATTGTACTAAATAAATAGCATATTCCCATATTTTGTAAACAGTTCTTGAATGTATCAAGCAGATTGTTTTAGTAGATATTAACCACAAATCCTACCCTATAGCATTGGGCATATCCCAATTTTTATGCAATTTGCCTAAATACATACAGTCAACTGAAATAAAAGCTAAATTATAGCTACTTTTTTTTTATTATAGCTTTTAATATTTATTTCTGTATCATTATATCATTAGTTTGTTCTTTTTCATTTATATATTTTAAAATAAAAATGGTATATAGTCAAGCTATGCAACATGATGTTTTTATTTACATACATAGTGAAATGATTACTACAGTCAAGTTAATATATTTCACATAATTACTTTTTTGTGTGTGATGAGAGAACTGAAACCTACTCAGCATATTTCTGGTGTTTAATAAAATATTATTATCATTAGCTTGTTCTATAGTCTCATATTATCAATTATGTTTTAAAACAATAACCAGACAATTCTAAGTTAGGCAAAGAAAAAAAGAGGCAAAAATAAAACAAGATCATGGGCATGTATATCAGTACAACTTGTGCTATTTCATTATTCTGTAAAGTGTACAGCAATCTGTTTTTTTCCTAAGGAATTGCTACTAGGTATCTACTAATTATTAGCATAAAAATGGCTATAAGTTTTTAAAGTTGTAATTAGTTATGGTGACTGATTCAGATCAAGCACTGGGCTGTCAGCTGTCTTAGATTATGAGTGCAAGACATTGCTTTCTCTGTTCTAGTCAAGGCAATTCATTAGTTATGCTGTTTGAGAGCAGCTGTACCCTTTGAGATGTGATTTATCCAGATTCTCTCAATATTACTGCAGAAACATGGGGAGATAAGTGATTTGATGAGCCTGCATTTACTGTCAAATGCCATTAAGTTGTGAATGTGCAGCAGCGGTGATAGGAAGTTTGTGTTTTAAAGGCAATGGATTAAGTCAAATGAAGAAAAGCACATAAAATCCCAAGATACAAAATTATAATTCTTAGAGTTAGGCATGCATTTTTGAGGGATGTTATAAAAATCTTTAAACTCTCACTTTGCCATTTCTGTTTAATAATTGTGAAAAGTAGGTACACGGTTTAAAATAGCACACAAAACACAATTATTATAAATGTAAATTGTCAAATCTTTACCACTGAAAATAATTATCTGTCCTGTGTTCATTGCCATGATTTAAATTAACTTGTGAATAAATATTTTTCAAATAAAGAGAAATTTAACTTGAAAGTATACTGATTTGAAAGTATTGTTCTGAAGTTGTGTGATATAGGATAAATTAATGAAATGCTTAGTTTCAGTATTTTTCTAACATTTCTCTATAATGCCATCAAAGATAAATATTACCAGAAAATGTATACATATTTTAGTGGTTAGAGACCATGAGGGGAAGTATTTCAGTGATTTTCAAAATGTTTCATTATTTTAATCTAGATATATAAATTTATATATATATATAGATAGATGATAGATAGATAGATAGATAGATAGATAGATAGATAGATGTAATTTCCTATTTGATACTTCTACAACTTTTATAGTTCTCTTTTGAAATTCTCTTTCAATTTATTTCTTTTCTATTTGTCCCGGTCACTTTACGTTACTTGTAAGTCACTTCCAGCAATGGAGCACCATTCATTTGTTCCCATTTTCCCTTTGTTTCAGATCATGTATTATTATTGAACAGTGGCTATTCTATGTGAAAATATAGACACTCTGAGATTATAATTCTCCTAAAGAATTTAATTTCCTTCTGCCTAGCAGCATACTTTTTTCTTTATGATTTCTAAGTATTAAAACAAATATTTATGAAAAGTTTTCATATATCTCTCAAAATGAAAACTCATATTTCATCTTGAAAATATGATAAAAATTGGAAACATATTTAAAGGTTAAAAAAAGAAACCCTAACCTTTGAAACAGCAGGACTTATTGGTTAAAAGTATTGCCATTGGAGTCAGAGGATGGAGAAGACCACTGTCTCCATGTACTTTTGTACAAGTTACCAAACCACCCTAATCCTTACTTTTCTCATGTATAAAATAGGAACAAAACTGGTAGCCAGTTTAGGTAATTAAATATAATAATTCTATAAAATACTTAACATAAGTCATTTAGCATAGTTTTTGGTAGCTAACCATTGGATAAACTATAAATATTATTAAAATCAATAAATAATGAAGAAAAAAATTTAAAGTATCATCAACTAAGAAATAGCTATTTCTTTTATTTAAAGTATATTTATTATTCAATTTTATTAAATGCATAAAAATTATGTAAGTGAATCTTTTACTCCAATAAAATATGAATCATAATTTTAAGAAATTACATCTCTATGTCCCATCCCATCTAAATCAAAAGTTCTAACTTGTCTCTATCAGGTCTAAAAGATAAAATTACATACATTTTCTATAATATATTAAACACATAAATCTAATTTTATCAAACCCATTGATCCTATTCATTTTCATGTTATTTATATATACTTGTGAATATAAGTTTTCAGAAATGGGATTAAATTTTTATTTTTAAGTCATTTTATTCTTAAATGTTCTACTTACAATTTAAATGTTAAACCATTCATGTAAAATTTTAGGATTATGAGGTCATTTGCCAGTATTTCTGTCAGAAAGCTTTTGGAAATCAATTATGTAAAGCAAAGAGTTTAAATATAAAACCATCTGAAATATTTTATGCTAAAATAATGATATGCATGCATTAAGCCTCAAAGTAGAGGGAATACTATAAATTAGTTACAGTGAGTAATGTATAACATTATTGCCATATGCCACGTTTACATTATTGGAAAAGACCATTATATGGTAACTACCTCACTTTTTAAGAACTTGTATTCTTTTCTTGCTAATTAAAGTTGAAAGCCAGTGTAGTGTTATTCAGCGCAACTAAGAGAAAGTCCTTGTGATCCTCAAAAATTGATAGCATTTTTTTGAGTGCTTTCTATGTTCTAAGTATTGTTTTTAGAGTTTGTGTGAATTTATTCATTTAATCCTTACAAACTGGTTGTTGTAATTATTGCATCTATTTTACAGATGGTGCAGTAGAGACACAAAGGGCTTAAATAGTCTGGTGAAGGCCCATGCGTAGCACCTTAAAGCCAAAATTATAACCCTGGCTCTTCCATAAACCAATTAATTAACCATTCTTTAATGTTGTCTTTATCAAGTAGATAAAAAGAGATACATGAGGGTGGAATGAGGCATGATCAAGTAGATATCAGCAGTGACAAAAGAAGAAGCAGGAAATCTTCAATGCTAAAGTCATAAATTAAGTCACAAATTATGCTTAACTGAGAACCAACAGGAACTCCAGAGTGAAAGTAGTCAATAAATATGAATGTATCATTATGAGCAATATAAATTATTTAACCTATACTTGAATCTCTTTATAGCTTGCTTATGTTATATCTTGTTCTAGTTTGTATAATTAAAATGCTAATTATATTTACAATTAGATCAATATAGAGACAATGTTTTAAATGCTTTTATGAGTACCTGGTACATAGTAAACATTCAATAAATGGTAGCTAGAATGATTATTATAATTTCCTAGCTTATTTTAAGAGTCTGCAACAATATAATAACAACAACACTAACAAAACTGCATTTCTTTGGTGTCCTATGCCAGCTATGGGATTTGGGAAGCCTTTTTCCTCCCAAGTAGCTTCTGTCATCAGCAGCTCCATGTAAAGCTCAGGAATGGTGAGTGCTGAGTTTTTAGTTATGGCAGCCACATTCTCCATTGGCCAAAGACCAGTGACTTTGATTTCATGCTGCCACCACCATATGGCTAATTTACAATCTACAACTTCTACTGTCCTACTCCATCAGAGATGTTGGAGACACTGTACTGAATCCTTTTGTTCTGGGCTGTGAGCCTAAGCATTCCCATAGGAGCCCTCCCTTCTAAAGGTGGTCATCATTCTCACAATAGCTGTCACCTGTGGATTAGTAAAGGCATTCATACAAACAACAAAAACTTCAGCTGGCTTACTTATATAAACATGGGAATAACAAAACTGACTTTATTGGAAGTATATTGGAAAGATTACAGGATCTACAGAAGCCACTTCTGTAAAACAGGCAGCCAAAAATACAGATAGACCAAATAGAATAATTTGTTGTAATGGACTACGGCTGCCTCTGCACATTCATTTTGCTATTGCTAGACAATGAACTTCACCCCTGCTCTGAGTTGTAGCTGGTTTTCCTGGTTTCTTTGATTAAGTACCTTCTATTCAAACACCAAAGTCCCATCCTGCCAAAACTATTAAAAATGCCTATGACTTAACTCTTTGAAAGAAAGGGCAAGGAATACTGTAATACTGTAATTCACTCCCAAAGTTGGAAAACATGTCACATTCAAAAAACTTATCCAAAGATACATGCGGGATTAGCAAAATAGCATATATCTACTCTATACCTTCTCACTAACATAGATGCATACTGCATCTGAGGCAAATTACATCATCATGTTCTTGGATTTGACCATGTTTTTTTCTCTGTCAAAATTTTAGACCAATGTTAAAGCTTTAACACTAGAAAGGCCAACTACCAGATATCATTAGAGTTGCCTCGTTCACATGGAAGAAGATACCAATATACCTAATAAAAAGTACTTATGTAAAGGGCTGAACATGTTTTTAGGGACATACAAAGTGACAGCAAACATAATACAGAAAATCATGGGTACTACTTTACACCTAACTATGTCTATTCTAATATACTCAAGATATCCTATAAAGCTTTTTTAAAACTCTTTTCATTATAATTTTCCAATAGAATTTCCCATTTAAAATGTTTATGCTAACATCTATTGAATATTAATACATGCTGGACACTGTTCTACATGTTTTACATGTATCTAAGTCTCAAAATATTTGATCAACCGTTATTATTATCTCTGTTTTACAAATTAAGAAACTGATCCATGGAGAACTTTATTAATTTAGCCAAGATCACATGGCTAGTAAGAAGTACATCTTTGATTTGATTCCAAAAATTACACCATGAATCATTCAATACATACACAAATGTGTGTAGATATATAGATAGAGGAGGAGAGAGAGACAGAGAGACAAAGAAATTGAACACCAAACACAACTATTTTTGTGATATAGTCAGGTTATAAAGTGTTTTTGAACTAAAATGACAGTTCAATATTGTCAAAGCCAAACTTGCTTTATAAAATACCAAAGCCGACTCATTTAAGAAACCACTATGGAAAAGCAGGTTGGGCATCTCTGCATATCCCAGCACTTCAGTGTTCAATTGCCTCACCTGAAAATGTTTTAATAAAAAAAAAAAAAAGCAAAAAATGGCAGTTTGACATCTCTTGAGTTTTATAGCATTGAAGTACTTGGGCACAGAATGAATTAGATTAGGGGAAACTTGTTATAGGAATCATTGATGAATGGATTTTATACTAAGATGATTGGTTTGTCTGGCTTTTCTCTCAAGATGATTCATCGGTTGACTGCTCCCATCAGGTATTTTAAAGCAGAGTGTTCTCTCATTGGGAAACATTCTTTTTGTGAAAGCAGAAATGATGGACACTTGGCAAACAGTTTAAATTTGCTTCTGTTCTTGTCACTGAAATTGCCTTTGGTAGCAAGTTTTTAGAAGATGGAGGCAGTTGTTCCATTAGGGTGTTTTCCATTTCTTTGAATGATACATTTAATGTTTTGCAAGGTCTCTGAATAGAGTGACCATCCATTAGGTTACACGATGATAAGAAACTCATATCTAATTTGTAATGTCTGTCACTCAAAAAATTGTAAAAAAAAAGTTTACTTAAATCAGATTGTCTTATTGTTTCAAAGAATAAGGAATTGACCTGCTAAATATTATTCTGAAATATGAAAAACATAGAATCAAGTGGATAGGTGGGATTTGAGAAGCCTTCTTCCTCACAAGTAACTTCTGTCTTACAATGTATATTTTATAAATGTTATTTGGTAGGAATATATTAAAATATTGATTATTTTTAAGTAAAAACATTTAATGTATCAGATTTCCACTACAGATAATAAAGATTAGTAGTTTATATTTGTGTAAAAGAGACCATGAATTTCTTCTCAAAGAAAATCTTTGCAAATAACTATATGTTAATTGAATAATTAAATGATCAATCTATTTAAAGATTTTATTGTAAGCCATTAGATAATATAATTGTTATTATAGATCAAGGAAGATACTATAACTTAATCTTAATGAACTGTCCATACCAATTATACAATTTTGCTTATATATTGAATTTAAGCTCTAACGTTTTTTAAAAAGCTACAAATAAAAAATACCTTACATATATCATCATTAGACTAGTGATTTACTCCATGCTATATATTCAAATGTTTATTAAAAATATTGGACAGATTATGAATATATCACTGTGGCACTTGTCATTATAACAGGTTAGGTTATTATTAGACATTATGTATACTGAGAAGTTGTTATGGGTACTAATTCAATATTTTATGTACTGATCACTAATTGAATGGTGATGCTAATTAGTATACTAAAGGACTAACAATCTTGATTACTCCAGATACAAATAAAAAATGAATATCTATTATTCAAATTATGCTTTATCCTTTTCTAAAGGCAATATACTTTAAATACAAATGGAAATGCTAAAATAAAGTTTGCCTGCAATTATATAACAATGTAATAGAGAAAAACAAACAAACAAAAAAAATATATATATACACAATCATACTCAGTAGCTGATTTCTAGCTTTGAATAATGCCATACAATTTCTTTGCAGATATTTTATAAATATAATATCAAAATACCCATTTGTCTGTCATAATTTTAATATATATGGGGATATTTAAAAAATATTAACATGTAGACTCTATTGGAATAAAAAATCGTGCCACCATGATTAAGAAGAGATATTCAAGTATCAAAATTTCTTCAGTCATTTAAAAAACCTGTTAATATAATTTAGTACAAATACGGTTTAAATAATGGAAAAATATAACCTCAAAAAGCAACTCCAAATAACCCATTCTGCATCAATTCTTCATTTAAAAAAACCCAAAAAACCAAAAAAAAACCAACCCTGTGATTTAGTCAGAGTATAAACCTATTTTAACAAACAATCCCCAAATATCAGTAGCTTAAAACAAAAAGGATTATTCCGTCTTCAATTCACTCAATGACGTTAGTGTTGGAGGTGTTACAAGACCAAGTAAGGCCTCAGCTCCACGAAGTATTTGAGGAATCGTTGATTCTATTTAATATATACCATTTTCTATTTAATGGGTTCTCTGCAGCCTTGAACTTGATCCCCTGCATCCTGATGACAGTTAGGGAAAGAGAAATAGAAAAGGCACATCTAATTTTAATCATCTTAGCTCTAGGACATATATATGACTGTACTTATGTGACAGTTACACAGCCAGAGCTAAAGCAAAGGGCCTGAGAAATGCAGTCGAGCAGTGAACTGAACATGGCAAAAAGAATGTGCATACTGGAAAACAGTTTAGCCAGTTTTGCCACCCAAAACCTATTACTTTAATATAGTTAGATGTATGTGAATCATTAGCACACATATCATACTAGAGACATTCTCAGTAAAGAAAAAACGTTTATCGCAGTTGCTGTGCAACTTTCTCCAAAGATTCCAGGAAATTTTTCAGCAATTGAGAGGAAAAATATAAATAAATCTATTTATAAAATTATCATTTATACATAACGTATTATTTGGAATGATCCAGAAAACCCAAGAACCTAATAATGGTAATTTTGAAAAAAGTAAATTGATCAATTAGAAATACATATTAGCAATGATTCTCATAAATTGATCACTCAAAAATCCAACTCAGTGACATCAGAAACATGACAGCATGAGGGATGCTCTTTGCTGTCTCCCCTTGAAACTACAACAAACCGAATAGCTATAATTCAACAAAAGATTCCCTACACTGCACAAAAACATGTCTGAGAGGTCTGCACATTGAAACACCTGAAGGTGGGTAAATCCAGTGAACAGGGGAGAAAGCGGGGAAGTGCAAAGACTGGAGCTGCAGGATGCAACCTAGAGCTCACTGCAATCCTAGGAGAGGGAAAGATTGGGACTTCAGGTGGCTTTCTGTGGCTCCAGCAATCCTGCCTCAGGGGTCAGCATATAACACAGCTGAGCCCAGCTATCCTTCACTGCCAGGCAGAAAACAAAGCCAGGAGGCTAGGCACCTCCCCCAGCCTCCCAGAGCTCACCTCCCCCCACACCATCCCAGTATCAGCAGTGGGCCCCACAAAAAAAAAAGGTTGCAGTGTCAGATTAAAGAGCAGAATATCTACAGCCCTAAGAACTGAAGAGACAGTTCCTGAGCAGCAGTCACACAGTGCAGCTAATTCAGTGACAAGGGAGGAGTCACAGGTCCAAGGCACCTGTGATCTAACAGTTCCCATTACTCAGAAGAGAACAAAGCTACAAACACTTAATGCAATCTCAATCAGAATCCAAATGGCATTTTTTTTAAAAAGTAGAAAAAAAATCATCAGATTTGTATGGAATCACAAGACCACGAAGAGCCAAAGCAAACCTAAGGGGGAAAAAGAAAAAAAACCAGGGTGGAGGTTTCACCCTCTTTGACTTCAATTTATATTACAAAGCAACAATCATCAAAACAGCATGGTATTGGCAGGAAAACAGACACAGAGACCAATGGAATCAAACTGAGAACCTAGAAATAAACCCATATAAATATGGTCAGATAATTTTCAACAAAGAAGCCCAAAACATACAATAGAGAAAAGAAAACATCTTCAATAAATGGTGCTGGGAAAACTGGAAAGCCACATGCAAAAGAATGAAAGTAAACTGCTATCTGTCAACATATACCAAAATTAACTCAAAATGGATCAGAGTCCTAAACATAAGATGTGAAACAATAAACAGTATGAAAGAAAGCATAGGTACAAAATTTATGAACCTTGCATTCAAGAGGGTGTTTTGAATTTTACCTCAAAGGCAAGGGAAGTAAAAGCAAAAATAAATGAATGGGACTATATCAAACTAAAAAGCTCTGCACAGGGAAAGAAACCATTGACAAAACAAAGAAGCAACCAACAGAATGGGAGAAGATATTTGCAAACAACAACTCCGATAAGGGGCTAATATCCAAAATATACAACTCAACAACAAAAAATCCAATTAAAAAATGGGCAGAGGACCTGAACCGACACTTCTTTTAAGAAGACATACAAATGGCCAGCAGATATATGAAAAAATGCTCAACTTCACTAGCTATTAGGGAAGTGCAAATCAAAACCACAATGAGATATCACCTCAAACCTGTTAGAATGACTGTTACCAAGACAAATAATAACAAGTGTTGGAGAGGCTGTAAAGAAAATGGAACCCTCATACACTGGGTGGAAATGTAAATTGGTACAGCTACTATGTAGAATAGTATGGAGTTTCCTCAAAAATTTAAGAATAGGATTACCAGGGGCCGGCCGAGTGGCTCAGTTGGTTAAGAGCTCGCTCAAGAGTTTGAGCTCTGAGCAACAGCAGTTCAAGTCCAGCCTGAGCTGAGCAGCCACTGAGCTGCCAACAGGTAGCAGGATGGCTCAGCTAAAAAAAAAGAAAAAATAGGATTACCATATGACCCAGCAATCCCTCTTTTGGGATTCCCTCACATTACCCTAAATAATGTGAAAAAATTTATCCATAAAGACATATTTACTCCAATGTTTATTGCAGCATTATTCACATTGGCCAAGACATTGAAACAACAAAAGTGTCCTTCAATAGATAATTGGATAGAAGACACAATACATACACACAATGGAATATTACTTGAGTATAAGAAAAGATGAAATACATAAGAAAAGATGAACATACAATGCAATGTATAAATGATGTATTATAGAAATGTACACTTGAAACCTATATATAACCAATATCACCTCAATAAATTTACAAAATAAATTTTAAAATTAAAAAAGATCCTACTCAAAAAAGGTATAAAATAGAAAATATACTCTTTAGTTTTAAAGAAAAAAAAACATCAAATAAGTGGAAAACATGCTTTGCTTCTGAATTGGAAATCACAGTAGTGTGATAAAGTCAACAATTTTCTGTGAATTTTATAAATACACAAAACACGACCTAAGAACAATGAAAAAAATTAGGTGGGATGGTGGGAATTAACAACATAAGTTCAAAAATCATCTGGAAATAAATTAAGTAAATGTAAGATAGAATAGTTATGATGAAACATTTACTCTGCAAATATAAAACTAGTGAAAGAAAATACAATTATAACAAAATACTTATGCCATGTTATAGAATAGAAGCTTTCAAAACATTAAAAGAAATAGAAATTATAAACAAAAATGAGGGATAGTTATGACCATTTATTTTTGGTTTGTTATTATATATAATATATACACATGCAAGTATATAATATTGTCATTAAAAATATTAATGACAGAATAACAAAACATTTGGAATTTTATTTACAACATATTTTCATCTATCCATTTCAAGATATATGTTTTAAAAATCAATAAAAGTATAATTAAAATTAAGCAACAGATTATTTTTAGCTGTTCATTTGTCATGGGAGGAAATAATTTTCATTTTTGAGGTATCTTAATGTTATTTATTTTTATTGACCATTAAGGTTCCTGTAATCTCTATATTCTTAGAGCAATGAGAGTTTATAATATCCAAGAATGGCATTTTAATAGAAAGCATCAAATCATACTGATCACATAATGCTATATAGTTCTAATTTGCACAGTTTTAGAGATTTAGAACATAAAATTTTTGCTATTCAATATTTTTAAAAGTATTCAAAAGATACCCTCTGTATGTCAAGTAAGTTTTCAAAACCTTTACTGTTGGCCATGATTCCAGAAGAATTATTTTGAGTTGCTCAAGCTCAGCATTTTCATACTCTCTCTCTTTTAGACAACACACGTAATTTGGGTTTTAAATACCACAGGGAAATAAATTATGAAAACTAGAACGAACTAATATATACAGAAATGCATTGTTAATTTTATCTACAAACAGGCCACTCCATCTGTTCAAACATAATGCTCCAAACCAAGGAATATGTTCCAAACCAAAGAGCATGATATTTGACAGATGGAGAGGTCTGTAAGCCTGTCTGGAGCATGGAATACTATAGAGTTTGTAGCGGGTCCAATTTTCCACAGTAAATGAAATCTAATCGAAATTTCTCCCCAATAACATCAAAATCAGCACCAACTTTACCAATTGCTATGCACCAAAGATGAACTCATCTATTTTCTTTCTTACACACAAAAAAAACCATATCTACTTTCTGAGTTAATTTCCTATTTTCATGGTTGTTCTCCTACATAAATAAGTACAAATGCCAAATATATTTCATATAAAAAAAAGGCACCAATGAGTCAAACACAGGATGACTTACTCTTTAGCATAAAAATATCACAGTAGTGCTATTTTTAAAATATAATCATTAAAAGATTGAGTAATAGTATATAAGCTTTGGAGAAAACTATAACAGGATTTTAATAAGCATTTGCAATTTATTGAAATAAATAATAAAATAAGAAGCAAAGTTTATTTGTCCTCTAAAAGCACGTAGCCAGTGAGGAGCAGAATATTTCTCTGCTCATATCCGGTTCCATTCTAAATTCTTTGATTCTAATGTATACGGACGACATGGGAAATTGTTTCATCATTATTAAAATTTCAGTGCAATTAAACTGGATAAAAACCTTGCTGAAAATATGTGATGTGGGTTGGTAAGAACTGAGAACACCATTTTAGCATATATGAATTAATTGTAGGCTTATCAAATAGAGCATGAGGGCATCCAGTAAGAACTGTGTAGATTAAATATATTGATATATGTTGAGAAATGTCACATAAGATCGTAGTACTTGAAACTGGCACAGAGTTCAATATCTAATTTCAACATTTCAGAATTCAGAGTTACTCATGACTTTGCATCTCAGAAAACTGGAATGATTTAACCCCTACTTCTAGCTATGTTCAGTTCAAAATCTGGTGGTTATGACTGTGCCTTATCACTGGTGCAACTTCTTGGAACTGGCAAGAATATTTCATAGCAATCACAGTCAACAATCAGGAAACACTAAAGGGAGTTAACTGTTATCTTCCTCAGAAGTACTATAATCATATATGAACTTGAAGGGGATCAGAATTGGCACCGCAAAATATGCCTTTTGGGCATAGGATTATCTTGAGCTGGGTATTTTTAAGAAACTGCAGACACAGGGCTAGCTTTGAAAACCAGAAGTGACCCTTTTGTAAGAGAAATTTATATTTAGGAGAAAACCCCCCACTTATAAGGTGACTCCTTCTCTGTATGAGGAAGAGGAGGATGACTAAATCTCTAGAAATTTATCAGTGGAAAAGACAGAGACTCATGTTCACTCTGTCTGATAACTACCCCCAACACCCCCTTTGTCTTCAGCTGGAGATGGCATTCAAGGTGGTCACTTGGGCCATTCCAGGGAGTTGCTCAGTTTTCCTGGATATCTCTCATGTATATAGGAGTAGGTGTACATGTTATTAAACTTCTGTTTGTTTTTCTGCTGTTCATCTGTCTTTTATTAAAGGATTGGGGGGAGGGGGTTCTTAGCTCACAACCTAGAAAGGTAGAGGGAAAAGTATTTTTTCTCTCCCAACAAACTGCTGTTCTGAAGATATTTCCTTTCTCACTACCTCAAAGAAATGGAGTGTTCAAGCAGCTTGATCATAAATGTAAAGACCGGGCTGGCCAAGTGGCGCATTGCTTAAGAGCTGGCTTGGGGCATCAGCTCTGAGCAGTAGGGTCCCAGTTCGGATCCCACATGGGCCAGTGATGCTGCGCCCTCTACAGCTAAGATGGTGAACAACAGCTCGACCTGGAGCTGGGCTGCTGTGCATTGCAACAGCGTAGGCTGCAGTGGGGCTGCAGTGGGCTGCCATAAGCTACCATGAGTGGCCGGCAGCCAGCGTGAGCTGCCAAGAGCCGCTGTGAGCGGCTGTCCAGAAGCCGGCGACCGATCTGCCTCATTTAGGAAGAGCGCAATGATAATACCAACATGGGCCACTGAAAAAACGTCCTCCACAACTAGGCTGAAGAACAAAAGGACAGCAATTTGTCTGTTCCTCTTCCCCGATTCCCCCATGCTGTTCTCCTCCCCCCAATTCCCCAATAAAATCTTTAAAGAATAAAAAAATAAATGTAAAGACCAAAATACCTTATTCTTCATTTGTTAGTCAGAGTTCTCCAGAGAAACAGAATAGGATGCATGTGAGTATATTTATACAGAGAGAGAGAGAGAGAGAGAGAGAGAGAGAGAGAGAGAGAGAGGTGTTTATTTTAAGAAATTGGCTCACAGAATTGTGGAAGCTGGCAAGTCCAAAATCCAAAGAGTAGTCAAGTGGACAAAAGACCCAGGGAAGAACTGATATTGAAACTGAAAAGTCCAAAGGCAATCCGCTAGTAGAATTTGCTTTTCCTCAGGGAAGGTCATCTTTTTCTTAAGGCCTTCAACTGATTGAATGAGGTCCACCCACATTATGGAGAGCTATTTCTTTGCTCAAAAAATACTGATTTAAATGTAATCTCATCTAAAAAATGCCCTCAGGGCTACTTCTAGACATGTTTGACCAAATATCTGGATCATTGACCTAGCTAAATTGACACATAAAATTAACCATCAACCCATACACACATCCATGATGTCAGAAAAAAATGTGTCTGGGCTTACATTTTAAATCAGAAAGGAAGTAAAACTTCATCTACCAAATGCCAGTCTCAGTAGCACAAGGGATATTATTATTCATGTTAACTTCAAGAATGTAAAGAGAAATTCCTTTGACATTTTTCATATATTACACATATTTTAGCCTAGATGTAAATGTGTGTCTAGTGGTAATCTGATCTGCCTTTTTGTAGACTCATTGATGCAATCAACTAAAACCAAAAGAATCTAAATTCCAGTTTTAGTAATATACTGTTAGTACCAGTCATATCATTTGGAACAAAACTGGTCACTCACAATACTGCACACAGAAATGAGTATTAGAATTATTTATGGATGGTAAAATATATATAAAATCAATAAAATATGAGGTCTTACTCATAGCTGACTTTGTATGTTTGGGGTAGAGTCCTGAATCTGCAATAATAACAAACTCAAGATTATATTACTCTGACTGCTTGATGAGAATCACTGAAACAGAGCATGCTGTAGAAGAAAAAAATAAATCAATAACTCACCTTTTGAATTAATAGTAATCTGGAAAATAAAAATGCTCAGGTCTCATTTGGCAGTTTGAGAAATCAGAATTTAAAAGGACACTACTAGACATTACTACTGATGTAGGCCAGACAGGGCTTCAGGGAATGAAAAGTTGCCCAGCCAGACAAAAACAGCATGATACCTGGTAAGCGTGGTCAGCTAAGCACCAGGTTGGTGGGTAAAACAGAAGATCCATGTTGAACCAAATTATCAAGTGGCGTTTATGAAAGTATCTGACAAGCATAAATTCTAGGCATACCATCGGTTATCTAGATAATTTCAAAAGAAAGAATGAGGCTTGAGAGAAGGGTTTCGTGAACTTGAGAGACCTGGTAGAAACAGTAAAATTTGGAACAACTATGGGGCAGTGAGCAGTTTGCCAAGCCAAAGACTTGTATGGAAGAAAAGAGGGCACATATACTAATTCTTTTTTCCTAATGCCATGCTCTGTTCCTTCATTGGTATTGCTGTTTGGTAGTTGGTTTGTTGAGGTATAATTTACATAAAGTAAAATTCACCTTTACAGGAGTAATGTTGTATTACCATCATCATGATTAAGATATAGAATATTCCCGTTACCCCTAGAAGTTCCTTCATTATTTTGTGGCCAATTCCCTTACACCACCCCAAACTCTTGGCAATTGTTGATGGGATTTCTTTTCCTGCATTGTCTGTCATTATCATTTCAAAGTGTCATTTAAATGGAAGTGTTTGGGATATGGCCTTTCCAGGCTGACTCGATTCACTCAGCATGATGCTTCTGGGAGTCATCCTCACTGCTGCCTGTAGTTCACCTGTTTGCTGAGTTATAGGCCATTCCACATATAAATCACAATGATTTAAACCATTCACCAGTTGAACATTTGAGTTGTTTCTAGCTTTTGGTGATTATGAATAACTCTGCTCTAAGTGTTCACATAACAGGTGTTGTTTAGACTTGTCATTTCTCTTTGGTAAATATCTAGGAGTAAGAGTGTGGGCCCCATGGTAAGTTTGTTACCTTAATATGAAATTTTCTTACTCTTTTCTAAAATAGATGTGTATCATTTTGCATCCACACCAGGAATAGATGAAAATTCCAATTATGCCATATTCCTGCTGACATTTCATGTTACCAAGTCTTATTTGCAACAATCCGATAGATGTGTACTAGGATCTTACTGCAGTTTTAATTTACTTTTCTCAGTTTGTGATGTTTCTTTTCCTTTCCTTCATAGTATGTTTGAAAGAATAGAAAATTTTAATTTTAATGAAGTGTAATTTAACAGTATTTTATATTTTGTTCTTGTTTTTTGTGTCCTGCATAATAATAAATCTCTGCCTAACCCAAGGTCACAAAGATTTATTTTCCTATGTTTTTTTTCTAGAAATTTTATAAACTTATGTCTATGATCTATTTTGAGTTAATTTCTGTATATAATGCAATTAAGTGTAGAGGTGTGTTTTTTTGCATATGGATATTTTGTTTATACAGCTTCATTTACTGAAAAAAACTGCATTCTTAATATAATTTCCTTGACTTCATCAAGCATTAAATGACTATATCTGAACGGGTCTATTCCTGCATTTTTTAAAATTAATTAATTAATTTTTAAAGATTTTGTTGGGGAATTGAGGGAAGGGAACAGCGTTGGGGAATTGGGGAAGGGGAACATACAAGTTGCTGTCCTTTTGTTCTTCAGTCTAGTTGTGGAGGACGTTGCTTCACTGGCCCATGTTGGTATTTTCATTGCGCTCTTCCTGAATGAGGCAGATCAGTCGCCGGCCTCTGGACAGCCACTCATGGCAGCTCTTGGCAGCTCATGACAGCTCATGGCAGCTCACAAAAGCTCATGCCCACTGCCAGCCAGCCCCACTGCAGCCTACGCCATCACTGGCGACTCATGGCAGCCCAGCTCCAGGTTGAGCTGTTGTTCACCATCTTAGCTGTAGAGGGCTCAGTGTCACTGGCCCTCATGTGGGATCTGAACCAGGACCCGGCTGCTCAGAGCTGGCGTCCCAAGCCAACTCCTAACCAACGTGCCACTTGGCCAGCCCTATTTCTGCATTTGTTTATTCTGTTCATTCGATCTATGTATTTATACTTTTGGAAATCCCACACTATCTTCATTATTGTAGCTTTATAGTCATTCTTACAACACAGCATAAATTTGCTCTTCCTTTTCAACATTAACTTTGAAATTATAGATCCCTTGTTTCCTATATATATTTTAGAATCAGCTTTTTAAATTTTTACATAATAATGTCTGCTGGAGTTTGATTGAGATTACCTAGTATCTGTAGATCATTTGGAGGAGAATTGATATTTTAGCATTTAAAAAAAAATCTTTTGACACACAGGAACACATACATTTTTCCATAAACTTTTATCTTACTTGATTTCTATCACCAATTGTTTTATGGTTTCCACTGTAAAAATCTTCCACATATTTTGATAGAATAATGAATACATATTTTAAATTTATTGGTATTATTAAAGTACTTCTGTTTAAAATTCCAATTTCCAATTATTGATTGCTACTACATAGAAATACAATTGATTTTTATATACTGACCTTGTGTTATGTGACCTCATTAATCACACCTATTAGATCTGGCAGCTCCTTTGGAATTTTTTGAGATTTTTTTCATAGACAATTAGGACATCTGTGAATAGACAGTTTATTTCTTCCTTTCCAAAATGAATGCCTTTCATTTCATTCTTTCCTGATTTTACTGGCAAGCATCTCCAGTACAACT
>NW_017732022.1:758433-776155 GCF_001890085.2 Hipposideros armiger | reverse complement strand
TTATATATACATATAACCTTGGGACACGGAGTAGAGTGCGGGAACGGATTCAATGGAATTGTAATAGATAAGCATGATATCGGGGGTGGGAGGGCAGTGGATGGGGGGAGGGGGGTTGTTACTTTGTGAGGGTGAAAAGGGTAACTATTGCATTGTTCTGTACACCTGAAACTAACAATAAAAACAAATATATATTAAAAAAAGGAGTGATAAGAGCAGACATCCTTGCCTTGTTTCTGATCTTAGGGGGGACACCTTTAATCTTTGAACATTTAATAGAATGATAGCTTAAGTTTTTTATGAGGTACCCATTATCAGGTTGAGGAAGTTATCCATTTATTTGTGCAAATATTTTTTATCACATATGGATCCTGATGTTTGCCAAATGTATTGTTGCATTTATAAAAATGAATTTATGTTGCTTTTTAAAATTATTTTAGTCTACATTACATAAATTAATTTGTAAAAGTTGAACAAATCTCCTAAGATAAATTCTACCCTGATAAGACTTTTTTGAGACAGAGAGAGCGAGAGAAGAAAGAACAAGTGGGGGAGCGGGGTACAGAAAAAGAGGGAGGGAGGAAGGGAGAGAAGGAGGAGGAAGGGAAGAAAGGAGGGGAGGAAAAAAGGTGATTTGGTGATGCTTTTTTCCATATCCCTGAGGGCTATAGTTTTCTTTTCTTGTAAAGTTTGTTCCTAGTTTTGGTGTCTGCATAATACAGACCTCTTAAAATGAGTTAGACAATGCTTCTACCTCTTTTATTTTCTGGAAATATAATACTTTTTTGAAATTAGTATTGTTTATTTTGTTTGGTCTATTTCTCTTGTGAAGCCATCTGGGCCTGGGGCTTAGATTGCTGGGAAGCTTTTAACTATGAACACAATATCATTAATAGCTACAGTACTATTTAGATTATCCTTTTCTACTTAAGATACAATTGGTAGTTTTTATCTTTCAAAGACTGTATCCATTCTTATAACATACTGAATTGATTGGCATAAATTTATTATCCTGCTAATATCTGTAAAATCTGTTGATTCCTTTCTTTTATTCTTGTATTAGTAAATTGCAACTTTTTCCCTATTCCTTCTCACTGTATAAATATTAAATTTTTTCCAAGAACAAACTTGATTTTATAGCTTTTTTCTGTTGCTTTTCATTTTACAATTTCATTTATTCCTGCTTATAACTGTTCCTGTCTATGTTATTCTCTTTACTTGTCTTAAACTGAGTTTAGTTTGCACTTATATTTCTAGTTTTGTGGGGTGTGAGTCTTTTTTTTTTAATTTTAGAAATTAAGCAGAATTTCAGGAGTCAAAGCTTGATATAGTTTCCAATGGGAATATATGAATTCTCCTCATACTAATTACATGGGATAGTTTGTTTGCTTTCTCTAAGTTTTTCCAAACCAATTACTTCAAACCCTACAGAAGGTAGATCTTTCCAGAACATGACTGGGGAGATCAAACATCTCTACCGATCTGTAGGGGATGGAACAAGGCACTATATTTATTTAACTTCATAGTTTTTCTCAACATAATTTGGGCTTAAGGTTATTTTGTGTTGTCTTGCAGTCTGTGTTATCCTCTGTATGTGACACTAAAATATTTCCTTTCCTGAAGTAGAAGTAATGATTTCTTACTCTAAGAAGGAAAAATAGTTAAGGCGTAAAAGAAACTTTGGTCAACAAATTTTAACAGACTCAGCTGGCTTGAGAATCCAAGCCTTCATAAGAGGAGGTCTGTGCCTCTCTTATTTCATAGGTGTGTGCCTTCACTGCATGATGAATCATTGGACTGAAATTAATAAATAGATGGTACTTGGAGATGGTATTTGAGACATTTACACTTTGAACCTAATGACATAAGATTGTCTCAATAAGTCAATAGAAATAGAGTTTTACTCTGAGGCAAGGAATAGGTATTCTTCTGTGTGAGGTTAATTGGCTCACATGGGACAGAACTGATGATTTTGCCATGATTTATACTGAGGAAACTAGGAGCCAACCTGCCTGCATCAAATGAAAGGTAAACTAAAAGATAGTGTCCCACTTCGAAATAGCTAATTGAGAAGAACATGCAAAAGAGGGCCTATACATTCTTTCTTAAAAAAGAAATTTTACAGGCAGTGGGTTTTAAACTTTCAATTGCTATTCATTAAGAAACAACATCCAAGAATCTTTTTAAAAAGAGATCAAATTTGAAAATTCATGTAAGAAATATTGATATACTTGAAATAGATACTTTGGGATAGTTAAAAGAAAAAAAGAAAGTCATTTTATTCAATTTTATTGAGATTAAAAGCAAGTTATAACATGTAACTTGAATTCTAAAATAATGTATCAGTTGCTCTTTCTGAATACCACTGTAATCAATTCATTAAGATTTTGCCTTTTAATATAAAATAAAAATTACGTCACCTCTGGAGGTGTTAAGTAATGGGAGATTGGAAATTGGAATAGATAATTGTTCTGTTCTGAAAATACACATTAATTCCAAGCACTATGTTTCTCACTAATAGTGTAAGTATGTTCTCGCTACTAATTTAGAAAAAACTGAGCTTTATAATAAGATATTACAGTTTTAATAACAAGACTTAGTCTGAGTATTGCATTATGGTAGGAATTCTGAATAAACATTTGAAAAAAATGTTTGATTTTTAATTGTTATAAATTAAAACAACATTAAAATTATCCTTAACTTATTATTATAAGTTAAGGATATAAAAATTGAATATTTTTTAAAGTCTACTACTTTATAATTGACATTTACTGGGTATCATTCAGCTATATTTAGATATTTCTAGACATAAAAATACCCAATCATTATATTTTCTGATCATCCACTAAAATTAGAATATCATTTTTTTTGCATTGCGCTTAAGATTTTTTTTGAATTTTCATTTAAGAAATAAAAAAGTATTTTTATACAAGTATATGTTTTCAATTAAAGTTAACTATACATGTGTATGTGCATATGGGCACATATAAATGCACACAAGCAGATATTTCTGAAGGGTCTCTTAAAAAACAAATATAGTCTAAAATATTAGAATATTCAATGAACATTTCTGCAAAGCTATGTCAATAAAGGCATCTTATTTGAACTCAGTATTTCTCTATCACTTTCAATTCATTTTTGTAAATCCTTAATTCTAATATATAAATTAATGTATATTTATTGGCTAACGTAGTTAAATATTATTTAATCTAATTCTTAATTTATTTCATGAAAGCAGTAGAATTTTGGAAACTATAATAAAGAATAAGAAAATATGAATTAAATCCCATCTTAAAATAATAACCAACATAATCTTTGAATTTGGCTTTTTATTAACACATATAACTATTATATAAAATGACTTATCTAAATTTAGCTAAAATAAAATATATAATTACAGCAGTGGTAGACACAAAGTCAGGGCTACAATGCAACGTGGTGTCACATAGGTGCAGCAACAAGGTTGGAAACAGACCCAGCTTCATTTTCTCATCCCTGCTTCTTTTTACTTTCATTCAATACTACTGCTTTTCTCTCTCTCTCTCCCCTCATTAGTTGTATTTCTATCTGTTAGTATATGTATGGCCACTCAGTTACCGTATAGTCCATCAACAAACAGAAATGTACTGGCTTTGTTACGCAGTTAAGAACTCTAAAGTAAGAAAATCAGATTGTCTCAGCCTAGCTAGATCAAGTTTCCACAAGAGCTTGAATCAATTCTGTCACAGATTCAAGGGCAGAAGTATGAAATTTGAATCAATTGTGTCAGAGTCAGGGGCAGAGGTATGAAATCAGGTAAGTCATTTATAGTTAACAGTCTTTTTTCTGACTGATAAAAAGCGAATCATGATCATGCCTCATAAAATTTTTCAGAACCTAAAGAGATTATTCTTGTAAAGAAGCCAGCAAAGGGCTTGAATAGGCATTTTCCTTAATGAAACATACAAATGGCCAACAGGTGTATGAAAAGATGCTCAATATCTACAATCATCAGGGAAAGGCAAATCAAAACCATTATGAGAGATCGCGTCACACCTGTTAGAATGGCTATTATCAAAAAGAAAAGAGATAACAAGAATTGGTAAGGATGAAAAGAAAAGCAAACCCTTCTGCACTTTTGGTGGGAATGTAAATTGGTTCAGCCACTATGGACTATGGTATCGTGGTTCCTTACAACACTAAAAATAGAACTACCTTGTGATCTAGCAATCCCACTTCTGGGTATGTATACAAAGGAAATAAATAGGATACCAAAAAGATACACATATACACAATAAAATATTACATTATTTGGGCATGAGGAAGAAGGAAATCCTGTCATTTGTGACAATGTGGAAGGATCTCAAGGGTATTAAGTGGAATAATACCACAAGTAAAATAAACCAGACACAAAGAAATAAAGCTTTGTGATATCACTTTTGTGTGAAATCTTTAAAAAACTTGAATATATCGAAGTAGAAAGTAGAATGGTGGTTATCAGGGGCAGAAAGATGGGGGAAATAGGGAGATTGTCAAAGGTTACAAAGTTTCAGTTATGGATGATGAATAAGTCTAGAAATCTAACGTACAGCATGATGACAATAGTTAATAATATTGTATTGAACACCAGAAATTTATTAATAGTGTAGATGCCAGGTGCTCTCAAAAAATTTTTGAAATCATGATTATGTGAGGAGATGATATATTAATTAGTTTGACTGTAGTAATGATGTCCCTATGTATATCAAATTATCATGTTGTACACCTTAAATACGTGCCCTTTTTTTTATTTAAAAAAAGTTTATTTAAAAAAAAATGATGGCCAGCTGAGTGGCTCAGTTGGTTAAGAGCTTGCTCAAGAATGTGAGCACTGAGCAACAGGGTCACTGGTTTGATTCCCAGCCTGAGCTGAGCTGCTGCTGAGCTGCCAACAGGTGGCAGGATGGCTCAGCTAAAAAAATTTTTAAAAATAAATAAATAAATGAAAGTAGATCAGTGGTAGCCTAAACCTGGAGAAAGTTATTGGATTGGGGGGTGGATTATAGCTAAAGGGTACAGGGTTTCTTTTTGGAGTAATGATTATATTCTAAAATTGATTATGGTGATGGTTTCAGAGCTCTGAGAATACATAAAAAACCACTGAACTGTACACTTTAAATGAGTGAATTGTATGGCATATAAATTAGATCTCAATAAAGCCGTTACAAAAAAAAAAAACCTGGGGGAAAAAACTAGCACAATGCTTGGCACATAGTAAGCACTAATTAACTATTAACTCTTATTGCTATTAATTTAACTGTGTCTATTTCTGTTGTTTTAAAGGCTCTCCCCTCTGAAATTAGACTCCATGAGGAACTCACACCCCAACATCATCATTTACACTTACTAAAGATCATAGCTACATCTTGGGAAACTTCTTTATTCTGTCTAATCTTTCACATATGTATCTATAGATTGAGGGCAATAATAGTATGATATCATGAAATGTTTTATTAATATTTCTCTGATTATATAGTCTTGTCTTTCTTCTGAAGGGTTAAACTTTTTTGCACCCCATCCCCTTAAATGCAGAGAACCATGTGCCTATATAATTTGCCAGAATTTTCTAGATTTTCAATCTCTGACCTGAATTTATAAGGGTGGCAGAGAAGACTAATGGTGAGGAAACTTATCACGGCTGCTATGGAACAAAGCAGCCCATGAGAGGTGGAGTGGGACGGTTGCTCAGTGACTGTTTATGGCGTCTTGATCTGTTGAGTCAGAGGGCATTCTAGGAAGGCTCAAAAATTATCTTTTTTCAGGCTTTCTTATTCATGATATGAAACCATAATTTGTTAACCCTAGTTAAGCTTTTCTAAGTCCCGCTTTGATTGCTTTAAAATTACTGTTGATTCTGGCATAATGCTTTCTGTCAGTCTTGATTTTCAGTGTTATCTGTTTTTTATTTGTGTTCCATTTTGTTTCCTGTGTTTTCATTTTAGTAAGAAGTTGGAGGAAAAAAACATTAGGGATTCCTATCCAAATTCTATTTCAAAGCAAACCATTTGAATATTTTAAAAGTCACTCTTTCTTTGTTAGTGAGTTTAAAATAGACCAATATCAATCATTGTTAAAAATTTAAAACTACCTAAGATGACTCAGTTGGCATATTTTGATTTTTTTTAAATTTAACTGATTAGTATTTCTGTCATCAAATGCACAGCCCTAAATGCCTTAAGGAATCAGATTGTTTTAAGTGATAACATTTAAAGGAAAAATTACTATTAGTACTAAATGAAAAAAAGATGACTGTAATGTTTATGAGGGAAAAATGTGTTTTCTAGCTATATTTACTAACGGTATCCAGAAAAAAAAAGTCACTATAGTACATGGCCAATTTTAATTCACAGAAAATTCCACAAATGCCTGATAATTTTGTTGTTGTGAGGATGTTTTGGAGGGAGTGGGTCAAAGATGATGAGGAGGACTAAGTGAGCCTCCAAGGGAAAAAAAGGTATTATCTGATCTGTACACACGTCACATTCAGCAAAATCCTGTGTGGCTACTGCTGAGCTCCCATCTGTCAGATCTCAACAGAAAAAACAAAGACTAGAGACTCAAGTAATTCAAGAAACATCTTTTTTAACTAGCTGGAAAGAGAAACAAAATTAGGAAGAGCCACTTGCTTCCTGTTGTATGTTATTGATACATGGTCTAAGTGTCCATATCACATTTTATAAAACATGCTTTCAGCCACTTCATTGCTGTTTTCTTAAATTCTTATCTCTCTAAATATTATATTTCAAATATATATATAGTGATCTGTAATCATTTGGCAATGTGCATTTTTATTGGTTTAACAATCTCTGAGTCTTCAGTGAAATTGTATTCAGGCATTAAGATAGAATTATTATTATAGAAAGTGCAGTATTGATCTTCCATAGTGCTTCAAGTAAAAGAAGAACAGACTTTCCTTAAGATATGAGTTCAATTTAATACTTGCATATCCACCATACATGAAAAATAAAGCTCTTCCCTTGGAAAGTGCTATTAAAAAGAATTCAGCAAGTTAGATATCTGGGAAATTACTGTATTTCCTCATGTATAAGACACACCCTTTTTCAAAAAATTTGGGGTCTAAAAACTGGGTGCGTCTTTTTTTTTTTTAAGATTTTTATTGGGGAATTGGGGGATGGGAACAGACAAGTTGCTGTCCTTTTGTTCTTCAGTCTAGTTGTGGAGGAGGTTGCTTCACTGGCCCAAATTGGCACCATCATTGTGCTCTTCCCGGGTGAGGCAGATCATTTGCTGCCTTCTGGACAGCCGCTCACAGCAGCTGCTGGCCACTCATGCTGGCTGTTGGCTACACACGGTAGCCCATGGCAACCCACTGCAGCAGGAGCTGCAGCCTAGCCGTCACCTGCGACTCACGGCAGCCCAGCTCCAGGTTGAGCTGTTGTTCAGCATCTTAGCTGTAGAGGGCAGTGTCACTGGCCCTCATATGTGGGATCTGAACCAGGGCCCTCTGATGTCCCAAGCCAGCTCTTAACCAACGCGACACTCGGCCGGCCCCACACTGGGTGCATCTTATACAGTGGTTGTATGAGCACAAAAACAAGCACAAAAATAGTGGGAAATGCAAGTAAAAAAAATCTACAACCACATGGGAAAAGACGGTAAGCTGAAAGAATTCTCTTCAATTTCAAGAAAATTAATGATAACGTGCCACGGGTATTCAAATTCCACATTTTATATTCTAGTATCTCTTCATCTAACAGTGGGCCAATAGGTATTGTAGAAATCATCTGCTTTCAGTACATTTTTTTACAACAGCTAAAGTAGCATTGATTTACTCCTATATCTTACTTAGATGAACACTTGAAATGTTTATACAATGTGTACTTTATTTAAGACTGAATACAGAAAAGATGCAGCATAAATGAAACTAAAACCATAAATATTTTCATACTGAAAGTTAATATACCTTTGAGTTATGGCCCATTGCATTGTACTGTAAAAGTGACTTGCTCAGATTGAGTTACTCCTCTGTTTTATTCAGTAAGTGTGAACTATTTTCTATGTCACACACTTAGCCATATACTAGGACTGCAAAAAAAAATTAGTAAATAAGATAGATACAGACTTTTTTCCTAAAGGAGATCAAAGTTGAGTAGAGGTAAAGGAAACAAGCACAGATAAATTTACTGTAACAGATTTGTAGGCGGGGGGGAGGGGGGTGGAGAAAACATAATACGTGACTATAGCAATGGTATTGAAGGATGAAAATAAAAAAGGGGTTTTCAGCTTGGCATTCCGAAAGGGACAATTCTTTGCCTGCATTATGAACAAGGAGTATTAGTCAGGTAAAAGTTGAGAATGTGTTTGGAACAACATAGAAACTTGTGTTTAATATCGACAAGTAATTTGGTTGTGCCGGGAATAAATACATGAGACGGGGGTGATAAAAATTGATTTGATGCATCTTAGAGAAATTTGTGGAAGTCCTTGTATATTAGCAAGAGGATCAGAATTCATCTTATATTTACATATAGTAAGACACTAAAGAGTTTGACATAGAAAAGTAATGTGGGCATTGCAGCAGACTCTGCCCATGTTCTTAGCCCAAACTGGACACCACCTATAGCTTCAGTTACAGTTCCCATAGTCACTAATGTTTTTCTACCTCAAGCACCTGGTTCTCTTTGTTGGACAGCGATCCCTGGATATAGAACTGTGCTCAGCCTTCACAGGGGCAGATGGAAGTGCCTAGAAGTTAACTCACCACTGGAGTAATCCTCAGCCATTGAGGGGTGGGGATTGTTGAATAGACTTCCCATCTTTCTCATTCCCCAGCAGAGTGATTCTGAGGGACATCATACAATTCTTTTTGAGGGTTCTCAACAGGATTGAACCCCAGTTTTTCAAGGTGATAATTTGCTTATGAATACATCATTTATTGACTTCTGTCCATCTCCTATCTACTTCATTTCATAATGGTGCTTCCTGGGATCACCTCCCATGTGAACTATTTGCACTCAAATCCTTGTTCCTGGTCTAGATTTGGTGAAAGTCAAACAAAAATAATTAGGTTTATGTTTTAGATAAATCTTTCAAGAAGAGGCGTAGAAAAAGCACTTTAGCATGACAGAACTATAAACTTAGAAAAGAGTTATTGGCTATTATAATAATCTAATAAGATATGGTGAAGGTTTGAATAAGGATAGTTGCAGTAGGAATGGATAAGTTAGAGTAGGTTTAAGAAATGCATAAGATAAACCCAACAGGACTTTACAATTAGTTGGGTGTAGGTAGTGGAATTAGAAAGAGGAGTCAAAAATGACCTTTTGGTTACTAGGTATAGAGATTATGATTTCAGTTTTTAATAGATTTGTGTTAGCTATGTGTATAAAGTAGATGTATAAAAGAGGAAGTTGGATATGTGAACCCAAAACCCACAAGTCTGAAATACAGATATCAATGGTGTTTAAGATCTTTAGGGTAAAATGGACCACTAGGAGAGAACTTGGTATATGTCTTGGGATGGAAAAGAGAAGGCATGAAAACTACATTGTCTAAGAAATCAGAAGAGGAGAGTCAAAGACAATACAGTCTTATATTTGAAGAGGAAGTACCTATGTCTAGGGGGAGGTGTTTCACTGTGAAAATGGTTAGGAAATATCTAGGTAGACAGTCACTGAAACATATTCTTTGTTTTTGGCTAATAAATCCAACTTATTAGCCAGGGTAGCTCAGGACCTCAAAGAAATAACTCAGACTACATCAGACCGGGGAGTAATAATGCAGCACAGTAGATACAGTGATTCTTTAGGGCTCTCCTTGACAAGTTTTAGTGTAAGCATATATAGGAGTATTAGTCATGAGAATGTTTGCAGGTTCTAGGGGTTTTTTTTCTTAATAAAAGTCCATAAGTTTAGGCTAAGAAAATAGAGGTAGAGAATGTATGACTAATGGGTACATGAATTGGTCAAAGTAGAGAGGTTAATCCTGAGCAGGAGGAATGCCTCACCCTCTAAGACCAGAAGAAAGGTGGCCAGTAAAGTCATAGGCAGAAATAATATTTGAACTTGGAAACAGCAAGCTGAGAAGAACACCCATGATCACCTCAGTTTTAAGTGGTCTATTGGGAATGATGGGGGGCAGGAGTTAAGTTAATGACTGTGGATTTGGAATGTTTACTCTGTGACAGTTGTCCAAGAACAGTCACAGAGAAGACCCAGGTGAGTTTTGAGACCATTAAGTTGTAATGACATCTATCTAGATAGTTCAGTGATTTTTCTCCAATTTGCCTAGCTAAATGGATTAGAAAACTTAATAAAATTTGTGTTGATGAGTAGCTGAACAGATGCTAAGGAAGAACAGGGCTACAAAAATGTGCAGACACTCTTAATTCTCCACTCTGATCCCTCTCAGATTCATTTTACACTTTTCATGCACCCCTCCTCTGGCTTCTGTATGCTTTTGCTTTCAATATCCAGCACTTGCGACTTTTTTTTGGAAAGGCTGCAATCAGGCTGCTAGAGCCATATGCATGGCACCTGTGCACAACCAGAACTGCCTGGAAGTTTAATTCTACCCCTCACCCAGCCCCAGAGGTCTGGTCTCTGTGTTTCTACTGTTTCTCCCTCAGCTTACACCTATAACCTCATATGTTCTAACAGATAATCAACAGAGGAAAGGGGAGGGGGAGTACATGTTTACTGGATTGATTGCTTAATTCAGTATATTCTGTAAGCCAAAAATATACCACTGTTTCACTACATTTTTTTTCTCAGACTATCCTGGAAAGATAGTGGTAAGAAAAATACTCCTGGGATAGAAGTTTGGGTTATGCATGTGGCCATCCACCTGTGTGACAGACAGTGCCTGAAATAAGAACATAACACAGCCCCCTGGGTCGTAATAAATAAATAAGGTCAGGCCCTTAGAATGAGAGAGATTAGAACTCCCTAGACAAGGAGGTCTGAAAGAGAGGAATTCAAATGTACCTATAGGAGTGAACACAAAATGTAAGAATCTTTGTATCATCCAGTAGAGCATCCACTGCACAAGTAGCACTCAATAACCAGGTGAGAAAGGTGATGTGCAGTAGATTTCGACCAGTCTCTTCCCTCCACCACTTCAGAGGTTGCACATAAAAGGAGGAGCCATGGTGGCAAACACAGAGACTGTGCGTAGAACAGGCCACAGGTCTATTTCTCATTAAAGCTTATGTAGCCACTAGAAATGCTAAATATCCCACCTGTCAGCAGTGGGCACTACTGGCTCTGGGGTCCCTGTATAACTTGACCTGTCACAGAGGCCAACCTGTTGCTTGATGTTGAGTTGATTCCTTAATACCCATTTCATCCTACGAAGGACAATTCATCCTCATCAGGAGTAACATGTATCCAAGTGTATATTTGCTTATCCCACTGACAGAACTTCCATCAGCATCACTATTTGAGGTCTCACAGTGTGTTTATTGATTCATGTTGTAGTCTATACAGTATTGCCTTAGGCTAAGGAACTCACTTTATAAAAAAGGAAGTGTGGCAACAGGTAGATAGCCATGGGATCTGTTGGTCCTACCACATCATTTGGGAATGGACAATAAAAGTGAGATCCAGCTTGCTCTCAAAATAGGCACACACACACACACACACACACACACACACGTAATTGATTTTCATTATTCAAAAACACACATTTCAGTTCATAATATGCCTTATATGCCATCTATTAGGGTTGTTATATAGAATGAAAAACACTCAGTAAAATTCAAATTTCAGGTAACCAACAAATAATTATTTTAGTGTAAGTATATCCCGAATATTGCATGGAAAATATTTATACATAAAAATGTGCTCTTTATCAGAAGCCCAAATTTAACTAGGGGTTCTGTATTTTATTTTATGCTTTTGGAAACCAATATATTCTATCTACCAGTGAGACAGTGTCATATAATATCATTTCAATGATTTATCTGGTGTACAGTAAACGGACTAGTGAAGAAGATTTAACCAAGTATTAAACCAAGTATTAAAATCAGTAGGGAATGTTTCCATGCCCAGGAAAGCAATATATGGCATATGAGGAGTGTGATAAAGTGAAATAGTTAAAATGTCTTTTTTAAAGAAAATAATAAGTTTAAGGAAAAGTAATCAGGGATAGTGTTCTTTGGAAAGACATCAATTTTATCTCATCTCATCTCAAAAAATATGGTAGCTAGGGAATTTAGCAACCTCTACTCTTCCTGTGGAGGAAATACAGGATTTATTTATTGCTAGGTTTTCTTTGAATCTTCTGATATTCTAGATAACTATTAAACCAAGGAGTGCAGAGATCCCAGTGGACAAATTATGGAGGAAGCTAGTGGGGATTAGGTAAATCAACAAGTCTCCAAGTAGCACACACATGAGGATAGAAATCAAAGGGGCTTTTATCATGTGTAGTTTGTGGCCAAAAATTACAGAAATATTAGGCAAGGTGTGATAAATAGATGTCAAAGTTACAAACAGAATTCTGATAGAGTAGCACCATTGACAATATGTAAACTGTAGTCAGAAGAGTTAGTATCAGAGATCTAGCAAAACCAGAATTCATTGTTCTGATCTCTTGATACTGTAGATTAGTTTAAGCAGAGCATCATGGGATTGCAGGCTGTGTCTGAATGTGCTGTGGTTGCTACATGGGTAATGCCCAATTTTGCAAAGGGTGTATCATAAATGTTATAATCCAGCACCAGACCAGACTCCAGCTTTATAAATTTGATGGTAAAACCAATGTAGTATCTATTAATATGTTTATTGAATTATTTCCAATATTTGTATTGATTAATGAACCATTAAAATATTGTTTTGTTTGTGCATCCTCTCTAACATTCTCCTTCTCTTGTCCTTTCTATATGCAAACCTGTGTATTTTCGATGCTCAATATAGAAATCATTAATTACCTGTTTCTATAGTGCTTTGATATCACAGAGTCATAAAAATGGAAGAAATGAGAGAAACTTTGAGAGTATCTCATCATAACTTTTCAATTTCTAGATGAAGAGGCCAAAACTCAAAAACTAAATAACTTTTCCAGAGTACAGCAAAGCCACTCGGTACTCTGACCTCCTAAATGGTACTCAATGAATCTCAAAAATATGCTTCCTTCTCCAGGTATTGAGTTCTGTTCCTCATTCCATACTTTGTACTAGATGACAGGTAGGTAGTTTAAGAATCTACATTTGCAATTGTGACTAGTAACACACTTTCTGCTGCAAGATTCTTGTGTTCAAATCTCAGGCACACTTATTAGATGTAGAACCTTATATAAGTTACTTCACTGTTCTGGAGAAAAAAATGATTGTCACACAGATGGAAGGCAACAAGCCTTTACAGGTGCATGTAAATTCTATAGAAAGTGTAGAAGAAATATTAAACCTGATTGAGTTTAAGTTAGCAAAACTTTTACATGACAAGTTGAAATTTATTACAGGAGTCAGCTAATTACTGATTTTTTTATGGCTCGCAAGCTAAGCAAGGTTTTACATGTTTACATGATTGGAAAAAACAAAAGAATAATATTTTGTGACATGTAAAAATGTATGATACTCAAATATCATCATCCATGAAAAAGTTTTGTTAGAACACAGCCAGGCATGTTCCCTCATATAGTGCCTGCTTTTATGCTGCACAGCAGAGTTGAGTATGTGCAGCAGAAATTGTACGGCCTACAGATTTAACATGTTTACTATTTGACCCTTTACAAAATAAAGTTTGCTGAACCCTGGTTTAGAGAAATACTAGTTACTCAAAGCGCCAGTCGGTGTCGAGTTCAGGAACTTAGGCCAGTATGGGAATTAATGCCCTACTTCTTATATGAAAAACGTCTTGCTATAAAAAAAATGGGAGGGTGAACAAAGCTAAGTGTTTAATCACATAGTAGATTAACTTTCTGGCTCGAGCGTCTTGTCTTGCCACCGAGAGCTCACAGTTTGAGGACCTCTTAGAGTCCCACAGACATTTTTTTTCTTTTAATTGTGGAAGGGGACAGTGTGTTTTTCCAGGACCCATCAGCTCCAAGTCAAGTAGTTATGCCAATCTAACTGGCCCATGTGGGAATTGAACCGGCAACCTTGTTGTTCAGAGCATGTGTTCTAACCAACTGAGTCATCCGGCTACCCCACACAGACATTTTGAGTACCATGCATCAAAGCTTGTTAGATAAGAGAGCAGTGGACATACATTCCAGACAGAAGGGAATGTGCACCTTAACAGTATTTGAGAAATAATTATAATTATACTACTGTGAGTACATGTAAATGGTTTTGATTGTGTTTAAAATGTAGGAATAAACTACAGCATATTGAAAAATTCAGCAGATATAATGTCGAAAGTTTATAAGATGCAGGCCCAAGGGGAGAAAAAATTTATAATAGTATTATAATATATTATAATAAGCAATATTCCTAACTTGTCTGGATACATTGTCCTACAGGGTGTCAATCAAAAAGGTAATTTTGAAGATAAATTGTTTGAAGGGTGAAAAAACAAACATACTACCAATTTCAAAACTAGCGTATAGGACTTTGTATAATCAATTCTCTTCAGAGATTTAGCAATTATGATCAGTAGTCTCAGCTTGCTGGAACATGTCGTTTTGAATCATCTTTTTGAATTTTTGAAATGCAAAGATTGGCCCAGCTTGAAATAAGATACTCAATCTTTAATACATTGAAACTTACAGTCCCAAAATTTACAGCAGCATTATTATGAAAGCAATAACCCCTCTTTTATTTGTTAATAGTACTTCTATTACCTTCTTACTTACTGACAGGAAATAGATACAGAGTCAGAAAACATTTAATTTTAACTGGATATATTGGTAAGAATGTTTTAATGAAATTGAAAAGCAATTGCTTCAAAAATCACCATTGCTGTCTCTATAGGGACCTCTGAGTCTGAACCCCAAAGGCAACCACATTAAACTCGAGTTTTATATACTTCTTTCAGGTTTTCAAATATAGCTTTTTTAAAGGTCTTCATTAAGTTCTGTAAGCTTTCAAATTAAATTATCAGTTTTACTCTTCTTAACAGCATTCCAGTGTTGTTATTTTATTCTATACTCTTCCTCTTGTGGATGAAACATACAAAATTAATGCATTTTCCTAGTTTTTAATTGTCTTATTAAGGATATCACTTATTATTATATCCTTAAAAATAAAACATTCCCTGAAATGAATATTTTGCAGTAATATTAGGTACATTTAATTATATTACTGCATGCCACTTCACTGGGTCTATGTTATTAATAGTCTTTAAAGAAAATATTTTCATCCTCTAGCTATAAGATATCCTTAGAATACCAAGGCTTGTCATGAGAAAGACAAATAGCCTGGAAGCAGGTTAAAAAATTTATGTGTTAAATATAGAAGAGATATCAAGGACGTTAAACTGCTGATTTTCTGTGTGGGGGACTTGTAGACATGGTTCAATGGTGAAAGAAGGTAGGTGAGACAGTAGAAGAGCTCTCTGCCTCAGGGGACGCTTTTATAATGTAACTTCTCCAAGATGGATACAAAACATGGCTTTCCACTGACTTCTGCACACATTTTGTGAATAATGCAACCTTTGAAATAGCACGTTAAATGATATGTTTGTTGAACATAATGCTGAGTGACAGAAGGCAGACCCAGAAGAACACATACCATATGATTCAATTTATCTGTGGTTCTAGAACAGAAAAAAAATCTAATCGTGAAAAATGTTTTTATAAAGAAATGATTGCTGCTTGGGGGGACTGACTAGAGAACATGAGAAAACTTTTTGAAGATATGAACATATATTTTAATCAGGCTGTGGTTAAACCAATGCATATATTTGTCAAAAAACACCAAATTGTATTCTCAATTTCTGTTCTTTTCACTTTATGCAAAATAAGTGTTACCTAAAAAAATCAAGCTGTAAATCAATATTGAATTCTAGTTAAAGGCTTTGATTTTTGCAGTGAAGCAGTGATACAGTTTAGCAATTATTAAACTAATATCTGCACATTCTGGATTTGAACAAATGAATAAATATATTGAGGACAGTAAAAGTCAGGTTCCTCACTGTTGCAGCAAGCAATTACAATCTACAAATCTAGATTGCAGCATGTGGCATTTTGAATCAAAATGGAATAGAAGCAATGACAGACTTAGCAGTGAGCACATCTAAGTACCATTCTCCACCAAATGAACGAGGGTTTGGGGGGTGGGGAGAAAGATTGATTCAGTAAGGGAGAAGATTCTTAAATTGGGACCCAAAGTAGACCTCAATTAGAAGGTGACATTTAACCTAAGAAATTAAAGATAGATTAATGATCTAAGTATTGAATAAGAATAACATTTGCCAAGGTCTCAGGCAGTGGTATTCAAGGAACTTTGTTCCTGGGCACATTCTACCTCTAATGTGAAGACCTCTGCTCTGGGATCCATCTCTCCTAAGCTAGAAGAGTGGGGAACCAATTCCTAATTCAGAATACAACTCGCGTCTCATTCTGAGGCTACTATGTTGTGAGAGGGCCATTTTAGTATTTCTGTTAAAGAAAAGTGTTAGCTGCTTGGAGATGTGTATTTTAATAGAATAATAACAATAATAATACACTGATATTTATATAATACAATGATGCAAGCACTGTTCTTAGCACATTTTATCTGTTAACCAATATTTGATTCTTACAACAGCCCCACCAATCATGCACTATTTATCGTCCTTAATTTATAAATGGGAACCTGGAGCATGAGTTAATTAGCTTGTTCGTAGTTACACAGCAAATGGTTACTCTAGGATTTGAACCCAGACACTGTAGTCTAGACTGTGTTCCTGACCAATTTACTATGTACGTGGCCTCTCTGCCCGGTGAATGTACTTCACAAAGTTATGTTTGTTGCTGTTGATTGGCAATTACAAAAAAGAGGTTGCTAGGCCACTGGTCCTCATTTCTACTCTCATTGCTTTGCCCACAGATTGTGTGCCTTCCAATTAATTGGAACACCCACCAGCACTGGCATAAACCAGCACTGCTGTCAAAATGCGTGCCATGAGGAAAACAATTTTTAAAGTGTGAGATTATGTGGCACAGTTTCTTTTCTTGGTACATAACTGTTTTTATACTACTATGAACACCTAATCATTTTTTGGAGAATCAACAAACAAGAAGCTCCAATATGTAAACATATAAGAATCCTTTTTTTTTTTTGTAAAAATGGAACCACTTTCTAGATTATCTTTCTTGCCCTTAGTACCTGTCATAGTGGTGAGTAAGATGCTGCATTTTCTTAGCTTATCTTTATAACATTGGTTTTAGAACTTGGCTTTAAAAGTGTGACCTTAAAAATATATGTTTGTTCCAAACTTTAAAAAAATTTTGCCTTTTAATATTTTAATATATATTAATATATACAATTATTATATATACTATTTATTTTGACAGAATGCTCTGTAGATCTTTTCATGAATATAATGTTGCAGCAACATGTCAGTGTTAAGAAACTAATTTTTCAGTCTATTTCCCATAGGCAGTTTTTTGGGGGTGGTTAACTGATCGCTTCTCAGCTGTAATTTTGAGCTCCACTGAACTGCTGTGGATGTTCCATTTTAAAACAGAACATATGTGAACAGAACTGTTCCCGTTATGCTTGACTGATGCTACTGATTGTGTTCTAAATTCACAACTATGCCTCTAGTTATGAACTAATAACTTTGATTATTTAGGGAAAGTCAAATCTTCAAATCTA
>NW_017732022.1:755029-755857 GCF_001890085.2 Hipposideros armiger | reverse complement strand
GAGCAGTGTAATAATGTGCATTATGTTGTATTTCACTTCAAAAGGATTATCTCTGTATGCTTAAAACCAGGCCCTCTAACATTCACAAGATTTATCTTGCATTCTCTGACACATCTATGTCTTATCAAGGAATATAGGGTGCTTCTACTTTCTGCTCAGTAGTCTGAGTATAATGTCAACAACAAACTATATCAACATTATAGATCTGCAATATTTCACAATGAGAAAAGCCCCTAGTGGGAATATCAAGACAACATCCAGGAGAGTTCACATAGCTCTAAGCAGCAAAGTAAACGTATGCTCTTATTTTTGCCGTATTAAAAAAACAGCTCCTGAATTTTCATACTGATTCCTACTGACTTTTTGTCTTTTTGGGTAGAAAGCTTCCCTTTGTTGAATTGAATAATTCCTGCAAACAGGCTGGAGACTGAATAAAACAGACTGACAACTATTGCAGTATAGCAGCAGTATGTGTTTTAGTTCCTGATGAGCTTGGTTGCAATGGCAACAATGTGGTGACTTCAGTGGAGGTATTTTGTTGTCTTAGCATCATTGCTCATTTTTGTTTGTTTGTTTTAAACTAAAGGTTAATTTTTTTTCCCCTCTATGGTAGGAAAAATGTCTGTATCAGAAAGGACTAATGGTCGGCTAAATATGTCCTGCAGTGCTTAACGAAACACTTATGAACATTTTGTCAGTGAGCTCATGTGGGGCAGGTGACCGATTCAGCAATCAAATGTAAGAGGAAAATGAAATTCTCTCTGAGGTTATAGAAATGCTATGGAGGTTCAGAGTAAAACCACAGTACAGATGACCAAAAATAATGCT
>NW_017732022.1:718733-752394 GCF_001890085.2 Hipposideros armiger | reverse complement strand
CCCGCCTAGATAACATTTGTGAAGAGAAAATATCTTTAAAAGCTAACTTTGTATACATACACAAGAGCCAAGACTGAGGCAAGTGTTGATAGTTTGTTGATTAATGACACAAGGGAAAGTTTGTCTTAAAAAAAAAGATCATGTCTAAGGAGAGCTTTATTCTTCAGGTTTAGTTGCAAGGACGTTGTATCAGATCTATAGTGGTCTTCAACTTCCTCTAATAAACAAAGCAGTATCAAACAAACAAAAACAGAGAGGGTGGTTTCTGGCCAATCAATGATTTGTAGTCCTTCAACAAGGAAAATTACTAGTACAAACAGATCAGGTAAGCAAGGAGTTCTGGGTCCTCCATTCTTAAAAAGGCAACAAAAAAGAATGGCTCAATGAAATATGTGGAGAACAGATTCAGTATTAACTTCCTTTACTATTCCCTATCATCAGCCTTTTTACCCCTAGAAGGCTTACACACAAGGCGAGCACACTGCTTTAATGAATGGGTATTAGTCTGGGTCAACAAGGGTCTCAACACAATCTCACTGAAAGCTGCATGATTATGAAAGCCCACCAACAAAAACCATCAAGAACATACTTCTTTCTAGATAAAGTGAAAAATTAGATTTACTTAACTTGCTGAAGTAAAGGAGAAAGCACCCTAGAGGAACTTTAGGTGCAATGTAATTCGGGGAGCAAGAGGGGTCTTCTTAAAGGATTTAGGATCCTACAGATGATTCTTAGGGGAAATTACAAATGTGGGGGCCAGTTTTGATTGATTGCTATGAAGAACCGGGGGCAATTTGGGGATTGGCTACCTCACTAATATAATAGAGTTCTCTGTACCTTAGGTCCCTATGCCATGTTTACCCCATGTTTCAATGTACCAGTATGTCCCCATATTTCATTCCAGCAAGCCCCCATAATATAAGCAATCATTTTATTTTTCTTGATTCACAAAGCAAATGAGCCTAACACTGAAATGAAATCAATACAATTTCCTATTAGATCTGAAAATAAATGGGTTAAAATATTATAGAAATAAGATTTTATGTTTTACTTTCTTTACAAGTATTTATACTATAGCATCCTTGAGGTAGCAAGCCAGTGATAGCCAACAACTTGTGAAGTTTTCTCCCTCCAAGCATTGGGGAGGGCTGTACTCCATCTATTTTTCATCTGAAGCCAAAGATCCATTAAAGCAGGCATACAGGAGTAGAGAAAAGCCAAGAACATGATACAGTGGAGAAAATATTTACAGGAGAGTCATTCCAAACTATAAGGAAAGACAAGGAGTGTGGGTTTTTTCTGCCAATATAAATGTGAGTTTCTTGGAAAACATGGCTATAAATAATCACATATACAGTATATGGCTTCTATAATACTGTAGAAGAGAGTAAATCTACATATTAACACAATATATTCCACTCTTTAAAAAATCATATTATATCTAATATAGCAATGTATTTGATTAATACATGTGTTTTATGCTGTTGGACTGTTATGATTTCTTTTTAATTTACTATATCCCTGAGTCCATGTATTTAAATATCTTATTTGAAGTTAGTGTATTTAGGAATAGTCAAAATGTGAAACTGAGAAAATAATCTGGTTAATTATGCCATTACAAGATTCCAATAGGCTGCCAATGCTGATTTGAGAAAGAAAATAAAATTACTCATTGCATATTTCAGCAGTAAATTTTGATGTTTAAAGTATGAACAGATTTTGAAAGCACTTTACTTCTTCCATATAGCAACAGTAAAACCTAAATACTTACAAAACTGTGTTTTCCACAAACTAGGTTCTATCCAGAGAATACTAAAAATCCACTAAAGCCATGAGGTTTTACTGTATTGATCGCTAAATCAAAGTCAGACATATGGATTTAAATAATTTGTAAATAAAATATGCATAAAAACTTAAATCTATGAGGCAAGTTTTAATCTGAAGTAACCTGAAGTAAACATTATTATATCCTGAAAGTTTCTGCTAAATAAAATGTGGATAGAGATATTTTCACAACCCAAGATAACAATATTTCACTAATGGTTCTTAATAAGGATTTTCAAGTGTTTAGCATAAACATTGATGGAATACATGCACAATAAGAAATATGTACTAACAGAAATACGACAGCATTGAAATGATAATTTTCCACTTATCTCCTAGGTCCAAACATTTTAAATGCCTCTTATCTATATTAAAATAGTTATTTTTCATTGCTTTGCTATGTGATGTTAAATGTATTATAAAATATTAGACACAGGTAGATATAATGATCCATATGCAATCTCTCCCACATAGATAATGTCACCTCTATATTACAAGGGTGTATGTATATGATTATACAAAATATATGATGTGTCTATTATTAATGGAGAGTAACACTTACCTTTAGCTTTATAATGCAGCCTATATCATAGTATTTGTAATCACTGGTTATATAAAAATGTGTGAATCATTTTTGTTTTATCATGGAAAGATAAATATATGCACACATTTGTATCCATATACAATATACTTTTACATACATATTTGGAGGCAATAATATTTTTAAAACTCCAAAATACATGAAAGAGTTTCCCAAAGCATCTATGATCAAGTAGAAACCACAGACAAGAAAGTAAGAAGTAAAAGCACACAGACTATTGAGAGAGTCCATTATTGGCGAGCTCAGCAAAGGCAAAAGAAGTACAAAAGCAAGGCAATTACCTTTTATCGCAGCAATAGGACTGGGATCCAAGTTTAGAAGGGCTGACAGCTGTAGCTTCCTTGGATCTGGCCTGTTTCAAAACAGAAGATGAGCTACATTTGCATGAAGAAGTAAGTGTATCTTTATGTGAGTTGGGGTGTGGAAATTAGCTGGTCTGGAAACTTGTGATGCTACTCACCCCGATGCCTGTATCAGGAATTTCCTGCAAACACAATGTCCTGAAAACTGTAGTTCATTTAAAGATGAATAAAAAGAAAAAAAAAACTGGCATAGATGAACAAATAGATTTTATAACAGCGGGTCTCAACCTGTGGGTCATGACCCCTTTGGGGGGTCAAACGACCCTTTCACAAGGGTCGCCTAAGACCATCGGAAAACAAAAAGATATTTACATTACGATTCATAACAGTAGCAAAATTACAGTTATAGAGTAGCAATGAAAATAATTTTATGGTTGGGGGTCACCACAACATGAGGAACTGTATTAAGGGGTCACAGCATTAGGAAGGTTGAGAACTACTGTTTTATAAAGAATATAAAGGAAATATGAGGAAATAAACAGAAGAAACTCACTGACCGTAAAGAAAAAAATTACAAGAAAATTATTAACATTGAGTAGAAAAGAGAGGGTTCAAGCATTTTGTCAAGAATTAAGATATTTTTAAAAATAATTTCCAAAGTGTAGGAAAAACACACACACATTACAAGAATCCAGGAAAGAGATGAGAAAAGTAGATATGAGAAGATGATATAATACATATAAGAATAAAAACATAAAATTAAAGATAAAAATATGGGGATTTTAACAGCGAATTAGTTCTGTGGCAAATATAGTGGGAAATGTAGATGTATGTAGAAATGATAAAAGTAAAATTAAACATAAACTAAAAATAGTAAAAACAAATATAAGAAGGAGACTACAGTTCAGATTAGAGATTTTAAAAAGCTGGAAAGAATGTTCCTACAGTTAAAACAAGAAAAAAATCTGAGCAAACTATAAATTAATTATTTAAACATTTTAGAGAAGTAAGGTATCAGGTCAAAAAACTAACCCGAAATATGGAGAGATAGGTACACGAAGGGGAAAAAATAAAATAAAATAGGACCCAAACATTTGATTATCATGGATGGGAGGTGAATGGGAAGATGGGAGAGGAAAAGAGGAAGCTGATTCTTACTTAAAAGTCTCCAAAAATATTTACTACACATTTTTAACCAATTGTTTATTTTAAATATTTTGCAGAGAGAGCACCAAAAGAATAATCCATAAAAGGCTCAATTGATAAATTAGACCTCAGCAGAATTAAAATCTTCTACTCTTTAAAGACATTGCTAAGGGGATAAAAAGAAAAGGCACAAAGAAAAAACATTTGAAAATTATGGTATACCTAACAAAGGTCTTTTATCCAGAATGTATACAAAAATTCTCAAATTCGAGAATACATTTTTTTTTTTACTGGTAAACGTTTTGAACATACACTTTACCAAAGAATACAATGATGACAACTAAACACCTGAAATATAATTAGGGAACTGGAAATTAAAACCACAATGTAAAACCACAACACATCTATTAGAATGGCTGAAATAGAAAAATACTGTACCAAATGTTATAAAGATAGAGGAAATAGATGCAACATCATTCGACTACTTTAGAAAATAGCTTAGCAGTTTCTTATAAAGTTAAACATACACTTCCTTACATGGCTCAGCAATCCCATGTGAGGAAATGGTAGGGAGGGATGGGAGGGAGAATTTACCAAGGGGCGTGACACAACTTTTGAATCTAATTGATATGGTTATTATACTGATTGCAGTGTTGGTTTCACAGGTGTCTACTAGATATCAAATGTATCAGTGTGTATAGTGCACACTTTTAATATTTGCAGTTTATTGTAGGTAAATTATATCTCACTAAAGTTTTTTAATTAGAAAAGAGGTTCACAATTGCTGTTGCTCAGGTAGCACCATTTCACTCACTTAATTTAATTGCTCAAATGATTTTAGAAGTATCTACAGCTAGGATACAGGCAGCAGGCAGTGATCACTGGAATTTTGGACAAAACTACCTGATACAGTTGCTCAATAGAGTCCTTTCAAAAGACAATTGCTAACTTGCTACCAGGTATTTGTTGAGACTATACTATAAACATACATCAGGTAATCCTCAGCCCAGAAATGACTACCGTGTCTTTGGTAATGCTAGAGAAACATAAGAGGAGCTGCTCGACAGACCTCACTCAATAAGCAAAAATTATATAATCAGAAGAATGCAATGTGTGCAGTTCAGATAAGTTCAGGGAGTTCAACCGAAACATATGCAGTATGCTTTCCTGGCTGTACATTTCATGATAGATCCCTCCAAGGATCTTCCCACAGCTATTGCTATGTGATTTGAATTCTATGATTCCCTCTAAGCCAAAGGAAAAGAAGATGCATGCTTTTTTTGTTTGTTTGCATGTTTTTTGTTTCTTTGCTTTTGTTTTCATTGAGGATAGTATTGCTGTTTGAAAAAGTATTGATGCAAAAATACCTTGCTGACTGTAAAACTCTGGGGGAAAAAGGTAAGATGACTAATGGACGAGAATAAGAAAGGGCAAACCTGTGCTATCAGTAGATCAGACAGCCAATATTTTAGTAATACAGAAAGAATTAGGCTGTGTCCTCAGAGGGGGTTGTGGATAGTTACAGATGCTTGTGCCATAATCATGCTGGTAGTATAGTCAGGTATATGGCCCTCAGATGATTATGCAATAAAACATCCCACATATATATACTCAAGTCTAGAAATACTTATGGGAATTTAGAGGAAAAAATTGAGGAGGATCATGAAGACTCACACCAAGAAGCTGGTAGCCAGCTCACAAGTACACTGGAATATTTAAAGTACTATCTAAGTCGGATCCCTAAAACTGAATTCAGAAATGGGTTCATGAAATGAATGGACTTAAGCAATGTGAAGATTGGTCAAGTGATTACCTATTTGCTTCTGCATATAGGGTAACTGACTCTACTGCCTTCACAACAGGAAATAAATTGTCTGAAGATGGCAGCAGGCACGAATCCAGGAGGAAAAGTGGCTGTTAATAGTTGGCAAGTAGACTACATTGGACCCTATTAGTAGCCCTGGGGGAGCTACAAATGAGTGTTGCCTTGATTGGACAGCTATCCCATTCTAGGTTTTCATTATTCTGAATCAGCCATAACAGAACTAACCATAGTGAACATAATGAAAGGATTGCAGTGGAAAATAGTCCATCAATTTGCTTGCATGCATATATTACTAGTACACAAAGCCAAGCAGTATACGTAGGTGAGGTAATATAATATTATACAAAAAATACTACAGTCCTTATCACCCTCAGAACAGTGGTTCATTGGTTTCATTGAAAAGGAAACAAACATCTGCAATTTAATATAAGTGGTAGAAAATGCTTGAATAGCTGCCTAAATCAACTAAATGGGTGTTTTCACGAATGAAAGGCAGTATAAGAGCAATTCCACTGGAAATATTTTTAGAATTTGGGAATGTGGGGGTGGAGAATACTGCAACCACACAATTTATAACTTTTTCACCTCCCAAAACTTCTCTTTCATTTCATTTGGTCCATTACTATTAGAAAGAGAGCTATCAAGCAATAGGACATGGTATCCACATTACTGAATTTGACTGTATGCATGTATTCCTAGGGAATGATCAGAGTAGATTATAACTTCTCCATATAGTTAAGTTAGAATTAAATTTGAATACAGCCATGTTATTAAATTGCAGTATCAGGCCTCTCATTACTTTCCTATCACATTTTACAACATCTTCCTAAGATTAGGCTGAAGAGGAAGGCCTGATAAAACTGATGTACCCATTTATTCTCTGAGTCAGCAAATGTTACCAGGGAGGAAGGGTACGGGGTAAAACAGGCAATAGCAGGTATGGGAAGATATTGTAGTGATTTGGAAGGAAGGCACAAACCATATATTATAATTAGCTGGAAAGAAATGCAGTAACTTTATTTAAATGAGAGTGTCCCAGAGCCAGAAAATAATCCGTTTAGTTCTTTCTCCCAATCTGCTGCTGATGGACAGCTGGTGCTGTTGGAAGGGGCAAGGGGCTCCTGAAGGTTCATGGGCTTGGCCTAAATACTGGATCATCTGTAGAAAAGGTTTGACACAGAATCCCATGATCACTCAACTGATAGGTAGCAAGTTAGACCTAATTTGTGGTACACAATTTCCATGCTGTGTTTACTAATTTGTTTATTTTTCTGCTAACCTGAGAGATTACCTTTGATTTGCATAGGATGGAAATTGCTGAACAACCAGTCATCTATAGCTTGGGTGATTATAAATTAAGATGACACATTGCTAAAACAGCAATCTATGTATGAGGGGCAGCAGATTGCTACTGTATACTCCAGGTATTATTTGAGTTGCTCTTTTGTCTACACTGATATAATAAATTAGATGGAATGCCTTTAAAGAAAGTGGCAATGAAACCTGGTTACTTTGAGGGCAGTGGACACGGAGTGATATGGTTGCCTCTCTCCACCAATGACCGTCCTTTGCTATTTTATTTCAGAAGACTTGTGGTACACCGAGACTGAGCTTTGGGGCTGGATATGACTGCGTGATGGCTTTGTTGAGCTCACAATATTTTGGTTCATATTGTACAAGTAACCTGTATCTGTGCCGTGAATGCCCAGTGGCATCAATATATGAGGTGGCTTGAATAGCACTAGCCCTACTAGGTCAGATATAACTTGGGAATTTTATGAGCCAATCTACAATTACTCAGCTATAAAAATCATTATCATTTTGAAAAATACTTGCTAACATTTACAATACAATCTGGGAGACAATACCCTGAGAGCCTGGTATCCTGGTATGCTCTAATCTTCGAAGCAGAGACTACTATCAATGGACCTCATTTTCCTATAGTCATAATACACAGGTCTGGGAATCAAGGGGTAGGAGTGGCCCTTCTCACTAATAGACCTAAAGATCCACTGAAATAATGTTTTATCCCTCTGTCTGAAACTTCGGGTCTGGCTGAGAAGAATGTTTCCATCAAAGGATATAATATTTACATTGAAGTGAAAGGTGAAATTTATTACTTGGCTATTTTGGGCATCTCACACCAATGAAATAGGATAGAGGAAGGGGTTGCTGTAATGGCTGTGGAAATTGGCTTTCAGTCTGCCACACAGTGGGGACAGGAAGTACTATGTCTAGAATCCAGAGAATTTTTCAGATCTTTCCAGGTAGCCAGTCATCAATTGTCTCCAGTTTTGTTAGGGGTTAGGTACTTATAATGGGTGGCTGGGACTCTTGAAACACTGGAAATAAGTAGAGAAAAAAAAGAGAAAGATTTTGCTTGTATTTGTACCCAAAAGATAATGAAGTTTACATAGGGGAAAAGCAGATTCCCATACTTTGAATTTTGAAGCAAGATTTGTCCATGGATTAGAAGCAATAATTTTAGTACAGGAGAGTATGAAAGTGCCTGGTCTTAGTATCAAACACAGGTCTTCCAAATTGTATACTGTTCATGTGTTTGGACACATTTCTTAAATTTTTTCCCCCCTGAACTATCTAATTTGTATAATAGCTTATATGGTTATCAGGATTAAATAGGATAATACAAAGTGTTTATCTTAGTGACTGACAGTTAAATACTCCGAAAATAATAGCTTTTATGCATTTTATTATAATATATTATCAGTTGACCATTAATTTGAATATGGGATCTAGAAGACTGGAGCTGGAGGGAGGCTTACTGACAAGTCATTTCTACTCCTTAATTTTGCAGAAGAAATTGAGCCAGAGTGAGAGATAGAGAACTGTGGCTAAGGTCAGAGTGCTAGGTAAAGGAACAAAAATATTGAAAATCAATTACTAAAGAATAAAGAGCACCTTTATAAAATTTGTAGGCAGAAACTTGCAGTCAGAAAATAAATGGGCTAAGATTACAATAATAACTTTAATTTCCAGCCACAAATTTCAAAAATTTGATAAATTTTTATACTTCCCATCATGAACCAGTTAGGCATGCAAAAATTAAAATGTGATTATCTCTTAAACTTGGATACATGAGTCTGGAAAATAGTCATTAACTTTCTAGCTGACATTATTACTTCAAGTTAAAGAAATTCTTAGGCAAGTGTTATGTGTACAAGTAGTCAGAGAAACAGCATTTATCAATGATTACTTACTTTTAACTTATCTTTTTGTAAGCTTAAAAATATATATAACTGTGTGTGTGTGTGTGTGTGTGTGTGTGTGTGTGTGTGTGCGTGCGCACTTCCCTTCATCCTGGTAATGGGATGGAAAGCTGACTAAATGGGTATTTTTAAAGAATACAATTATATAATCCCAAAATGAAAATTAGAATAGGGGATCCTGTTTCTTTCTTGAAATAACTTGGATCACCAACATTTATATTGAATCCCAATATCCTACATAATCCCATGATAATCCCTAGCTGATTAGAATGCTTTATTACATTTAAAAACCACCGTAAGAATTTTAGGGAGAAATATAATTAGAACTGAACAGGGAAACAGTCCATGGCTTAAAATCCAAAAACGGAATTCCTGACTCAGAAAAATGACAGAACTTAATACTCTATTAGATCTGTATTAGAACAAAATAATTAAAATTTATGTAAAAATAAGGTGGTACTTATAGACACAAGACACATTGTGTATAGTTAAAATACCTCTAAATACAGTGAAAACTTCACAAAACCTTCTTCAAGTTTAAGAAATAAAACTTTAAAAGATCAAGACTCATCAAAGCTCAAGACAGATTTTCGTTTGATTTTTCTTGCCTCGAGGACAGCTTTATTCAGGAAGATATTCAAGCTCTTTGGCATATGAGTATTTGCCTCTGTCATTCCTTTAAAAGGAAAATTGACTGCCTCAGCTTTTTCCCCTGGAAACACCTTCAAAATAAGCTATGAAACCTAGATCTTAATTTAGTCTTTGTAATAGGACTGTTATCGGTGGTGGAAAAAGTCACAGGGTGATTTATTAAAGACCATTGACTCTCTCTTGTTTTCTTATGAATTCTTTAGCCCTTCTGTTTCAGTTTGAAAGTTTAAATATAATAGAACTCCAAATCTATCATTTTGGGTATTGGACTTCTTGAAATAGACTCTGCTTCTCATTACCAGTTGAGGTATTGATCTTCTAAGGGCATGTCTACATGCCCTCTCTACTTGATTTCAAAAGCCCAGTGCTCTTGCTCTTCTCTTGAAGTCAAACAAATCTTTGTTAAAGGAGGAGTCTACAAGGAACCTTGTTCATACTTGCTATATGTTGAATAAATTTTCCTCTGCACTTATGATGATAACACTTCACTGCAGAACAATAGCATACAATATTTATTTCTGAAAGATCCTTTTCTCCAACTTTTAAATGTAGATTTCTTGTTGCCTCCATTGCACACTGTAAAAATCCAGCTTTATCTCGAGGTAAAAGTAATTTCATGTGATAAAATGAATAAAATACTTCTGTGAAGCATAATTTTTAAATTATTAATCTCAATCTGACCTCTTCTATTGGTCTTTAACACACACACACACACACAAACACCACACACATACCATTTCTTGTAGAAGAAGGCAGAAAGAAAACAGTTCTGAGTACTAAATTCACTTAAATAAAAAGATTTCAAACAGTTACAAACAGTAGTAAAAAGTCAAATGTCATTACAAAGTGACCCAGTGATAAGAATCAATGCCTGTTCATTATGAAGATTTCACATGAGATTGTATATTTCTGCAGACCACTGCAATAAGGCATGAAGTAAATAAATCTTAATCAAGCATCAAAGTGATTTTAAAGAGAAGAGAGTTGAGAAATATTTAGAAGATGGTAAAACCAGAAGGATTTGGTAAATTTGAATGACTATTATGTATAACAAAAGGGAGAAGTAAATGATGATGCTTTAACCATTAAACTGATGTCATATATAGGGGTCACAAATTGTCATCACACCAAGAAATGAAGATATAAATGAGAGGTTATTGGGGGAAACTTGCAATCAGATAATGTAGTAGGACATATGCAACCCTGCAAATGCTCATTATCCTTCCGTTTAAACTGACAGATAGACTGCATGTACCATGACCTAATTTTGTCTCTATTTCTGGAATTTCTAATATTTGGTATTAGACATGAAGCCTTTCTCACATTTCATTATCCTAACCCTCTTCATTTCTCATGTTTTTTTTCCTTTTTCAGAAAATGATTTTAACTTTATAGTCCAAAAATTATTAACTTAAGAAATAATTTCTGTTATACATGTTTAATTCAAACAACTCTTGTTTTGTTCTCTGAGTACTCTTTCATAGCAATCTATATTTCTTATCTCTCTGAGGAAATTATCTTTGGTCATTCAAACTTATTTTTCCTGCAGGTTTGTCTCAGTGTCTGATTTCATTTTTAGGGTTTTTTCTCAAACATTTAGAGATTCATGGTTGTGCACTCATGTTTAAGAAGGAGGCACTAAAAAGTTCAGCAGAAGCTCGGCGTCTTTAGGCAAGGGTTATCAAGTGAAGACTTCAAATAAATAATCTGGCAACATTTTCAGAAATTTATTTCAGGCTGGTTATCATACTCAGATAAAAGTATTCTTCTTCCCTGCCCAGGGGATATAAGCCTAGCTGCAATAAGAGATGAAGTCCAAAAAGGATGCACCTGGGTATTATCTACGTGCCATAATGCCAATTGTTCCTCCACTGAATCACTCCACCATGCTCTACTGTGAGGGTACAAGGGTCATTTCCCTTGTAAAAATGAAACTCCTGCTATGCATAATGAATCTCTCTGCTTCTTTTGATGGTGACAATGAGTACAATTCTCTTTTTTCCTTTAGAGATCCGTCTTGTCCCATGGCATATGACTATTCTACATCTGTTATTGTCAAATCAAAATGTATTGCCTCTAAAAAACAAACTAAATAGTTTCTTAAATTTAAAAAAGGAGAGAGAGAAGCGGGGGGCAGAGATAGGGAGAGAGAGAAAGGGAGAAAGGTGGGAAGGGCCTGGAAATTTTGTCAGTTACGTGTGTGTGGGTTTTCAATTTATCCTTTTGTTTTCTGTACTGTCATTCTGAAGTTAGGTGTTCCTGGTGTGCTCCATGCAGATGTCTCTGGATCACTCTCTCCAAAGACCAAATTTTCGGTTTTCTGCTAGTGTAAATGAAGACTCTAAGGAGCTACCCATTTTTTTTTAAAAGATCTCAACAAGTCAACAATCTTTTTTTGTTTTCAAGCCAAATGTGTCCCCGCATTTATATCTACCCATTTCTGAGTATTTTATGGCTTTTGCAGTGGAAATCATGTTATTTGGGGGCATCTGCTGCTATAGCTCAAGTATCATGTTTCTTAAATTTTTTAAATCAGTTCATACTAATTCATGTGCTTTTCAACTTCCAAAATTATGTTCTCTTATAGATTCTTCTTTTATTAATTTTGTACTTAAGAATGTGTTATTTATTTATGTGTATATTTTACTATCCTTTTAGTAAAATTTTAGGGGGAAATTGGGGCAAATACATGTGCTTAATTTGTTATCATTAACTGGAAGTCACCCCAAATGATTACTGCTTTTGGAGCCTCAATGTTTAAAAATGATGTTTAGATAAGCATCATAATGGTGTGAGTTGTTTCTTTTTTTTCTCCCCTTTTATTTACAATTAACCAGACATACCAGAACATCCAAGAGATCCATCCATCTGTGCACTTGAAAGTGGGTGGATTGGACCATTGTTGCCGGGTTGGTGACAGGGGCAGTGATAACAGAGAAAGCAATAGCTGGCTAGGCAATAAACCAGCACAATCTTTCTGGCAAAGGAGGTGGAGGGTGAAGACAGTGAGTGGGAGTTTGCTCGGGACACAAATTACTGCTGGGGGTATCAGTTGCTCTCTGAAGTCAGACCACAGTGACTAGGGGAAGGGAAAGAAAAAGAAAGTAGGCAGACAAAGAGAACTAAAGGAAGCAGTTCCTGTTGTCTGCCCCAGGAAGCAAGAGGACTACCCACAGATCTCTGGGACCACTCCCCCATTTGAGGATTTTTCTACTGGGCCATGGGCACATCCAAGGCCCCACATGCTAAGTACAAACCTCCCCCTGCTCTGCTGTCACCCTTTGATTTAATTAATTTATTTTTTATCTTTGTGCTCCCAGTTGTAGCAGTGAGTCAGGGCCAGTAAGAGAAACCAAAAACTTGTGCTATAATGTCACCTTCTGGAAAACAAAAAGAAGGCCCCTAACTACCAACCTGTTGCACTGTTAGAATCAAAATGAACAAAGCATTGCCTAAGTAAGAAAGATGTTCACTACTTCAAATGTGGAGGCAGAGGCACTTCTCATCAAACACCATGAAAAGTTGAGGCTAACATGGTAGTCCTACCTCCCCTACCCCCCCACCCCCAAAAGAAAATGTTTCAGCAACCAAACCCAAAGACATGAAACATTGTAACATAACTGATAATGAATTTAAAATAGCTCTTATGAAGAAATTCAATGAACTACAATAAAACTCAGAAAGATAATACAATGGTCTCAGGAATAAAAGTAAGGAACAAAGGAAAACTTTACTAAAGAGACTAAAATTCTAAAAAAAAAATATAACAAAGATATTCTATAGCTGAAAAACTCAATGACATGAAATATTCATTACAATGCATGTGAAAGAGAACAGACCATATGGAAGAGAGAATTAGTAAGCTTGAGGGTAGAAATATAGCAATAATTCATGCGGAAGAGAAGAAAAACTAAGATTTTTAAAAAGTAAGAAACCCTATGAGAACTAACTGACTTTATCAGAAAACTCACCATAAGAATAATGGGTATCCTAGAAAACTAAGAGAGGGAGAAGGGAGCAGATAGCATGTTTACATAAATAATAGCTGAGAACTTCCTAAACCTGCGGAAGGAACTGTATATAAAAGTTCACAAAGCTAATAGAACAACTTATTATCTCAATGCAAAACATACCTTCTCCAAGACACATTATATTAAAACTGTCAAAAGTCAACAATAAAGAAAGAAATTTAAAGGCAACCAGGAAAAAAAGAAAGTCATCTGTTATACAAAGGTACTCTCATTAAGCTATTAGCAGATCTCTCAGCAGAAACTCTGTAGGCTAGGAGAGAATGAAATGACATATTCAAAATATTGAAAGATAAAAAAGTGCCAACCAAGAATATTCTATCCAGCAAAGTTATCTTTCAACTATGAAGACAAATAAATCTTTCCCAGACAAACAAAAGCTGAGTAAATTCACCACCACTAGGCCTGCCTTACAACAAAATGCTGAATAAAGCTCTTCAAGCTGAAACAAAAAGGCAAAAGTACACAAAACTCGGATTAAGGTGATAAACAGATTTATTATAGAATGTTATAGCTCTTTCTTAGAATAATGCAATAAATTCTTAACTATAGCATGCTGGTTAAAGAAAAAGGTAAGTAAAAATAATTACAGCTACTACAACTTGATAATGAAATTACAACATAAAAAATTGTGACATCAAAAATATGAAAGGAGGAGCCATGTAGTTTTGTTCTAGATTATTGAGACTGTAATTTTTTATGTATTTAAATAAACTCCATACACAAAGCAGCACTAAAAATTCATTGTTTATCATATGCATATTAACTAGTACGTATGTTTGTAATAATGTTTAGAAAGGATAGCACTCCTTACATCTACTATCATCAAACAGATAAGTCATTCAGTTATGGTATTCCAAGCTATTTTCAAATTCCAAGTAAATAAAAATGGGCTAAAAAAAATCCTTACATTTAGCCCTTTATGCTTAGGTAGCTATCATCTATTTGCAAAGATTTCTTTTAAACTTTTTAATAATATCAATCTAATTTTAAATATATAATCAATGTAGATTTCAAAATGCATATTAGAAAATGCAGGTACACAAGAAAAAAATTAAAAGTGATACACAAAATTTCTTTTTCTTTTTATACACAAAAATTTAAGAATGGCTCTTTCTATCATTATTAAAACTACCTGCTCAAATGACTGCTATCTAACTAAACTCTCCTAATTCTCCTATATCCCTGAAATGTTTTCTTCCTTTTTTATCTGAGTTATTTTTATTCCACCCACCTGTTAAACGTAGATAATTGGTCAAAACCATTTTTTAAAAAACATATCTGTTGGTTCCCAAATTCCACAGGATAAAATTTGTGTCATTTAACAGGGCATCAAATGTCCTGTATGATCTTCCTTTTGCTTAGCGCTCCAGGCTTATCTCTTTTCATTCACATTAATCTCCAGCACTTAACCATTTGTTTGGTCCCCGACACATAGTTGGGTTTTTCATCTACCTTGCATTGCTTAAATTGTTCCCCTTCTCTAAATGTTATTTTTCTCTAGTTTATTTGACTAACTCATCTCTGAGGTAACTTTAACACAAAATTCTTTCTTCTAAAAAAAAAATCAAGCTCTAATACCATCTTTAGCACATTCATATTACCATACCCTTACATCTTAAGTTTTGTATGTATTTTTCTTTATCTCTTTTTATGTACCTCTGTAATATTAGACTAAGTTTGTTGTGTCCATTAGTACTGTCATCACCTGAAAGTAGCAGAATACCCAAATTAAAAAGGTATTTAATTGTTTCATGTAATATTTCTGGAAGTAGGAGATTCAAAGTTGGCTTCAGGGAGTTATTCAAATTACCAAAGTTAGAGACTTATATTCCTTTTTATAATTATATGGTCCCACTCTGCAGTTCTTGACATTTAGCTATTAAATGTGTTCCCTTGGAATTCCAATATTTACTGAATAAATGTAGAACATTCTGTATGAACTATAATTTAGTTTAGTTATAAAGATGTGCTTCATTGTATCACAAAATTATAGTGTATTTAATTGGTCATAATATAGTTAAATTAATATATCACAATCCAAAATAAAACAATATTTTTGAATTAAGGGTAGTAAGGTCTGAAAATGAGGAAGGAAGATATCTGTTCCTTGTCTATAGTGGGCTACGCAGTTAACATCTAATATAGTGCAATTATGTAAGTACATCTCGCTCTATACATTAACTCTTGAAGCTAGCAGAACTTTCGCAAAACTACATAATTATATTAAAACTAAAAAAAAAAAAAGAAACACAGAAAAAAACACTGTTTATTTGATAGCTTTCCCAAAATAAGAATTTATGATCTGATTTCTGATGCTTAAGTGTTGTAAATGCCCAACTCATTAATGGCTTATGATAAATAATTTATGTACACACAGGTTGTTTATCAGAAATTATTACCCAATAGAAACATTCTTTTATGTTTACTAAATTTTATGGTAGACAACACAATATATATAGTGCTTAATGTATAATATTTTATTAACAATGCTTTAGAACATGACCAACATATTCAATAATCAGATGAACCTATACTAACCATTAAATTTATAATCTATCCACACCACCATGATTAACTCTCTCAGTAACCAGCCCTGTGGGGCCTCACCTTCCATTCTTCACACTGCTCTCACTGGCCTTGTGCTCTGGAAAGCTGATCTTTATGGCCTGCTTTTCAGACTCCCTTGTTCTGTGGCTTCACTTTGAAGATGGCTATTATGTGGCACTCTCAGGAGGTTACAAACAGAAGAGAGAGGTCAGGATATTCATTCCATGGTTCCTTTCTTGCTAAGAAGTAGTTTGGCAGTGGCACACATTTCTTCATTTACAACTACAGCTTCCGTTGGACAACTTTACTCCTGTGGATACAGGCCCCCACCACATAATACTGTTTCATGGCTCCTGTCTCTTCAGGTCTGCTACTTCAGGTCTGTGGCAAAGGATTTCCAGTATTGCTAGTCCCTACATGCTGCCAAAACTCTGTCCATTTTTAAATTGCTTTTTAATCACATTTCTGAGCCTGTCATTTTTTTTTTTCCTGCTGGCACCCTGAGTAATATAGTCTTCTCTACTTTTTAATTTATATTGCACTTCTTACCTTCTTAAGTACTATACAGTTCACCTATTTCCTGTGTATAGTGTATATTGTCTGTTTCTCTCTATTACCATATAAGTGGTACGAAAGCAGGAGAGTACCCTTATGTCCTAGAATATGATCTAGCATATAAACAGGCATTTAAAATATATATTGAATAAATGGGAAATTGCATTTAGTATTTGAAATTAATATAGTGAGAACACATTTTCTTTTACTGTTAGCTTGACAAAGAGACAAGCAACTCATGTACCCCTTTACTGTTAGACTGTTGGAGCAAATATTCTCTTGTAACTTAAGAAATATTATCTATTTTTGTCAAGAAGATCCAGCAGAGCAGATTGAGTTCACTAAGATCATGAAAAAATCTGTTGGAGTTGTGCTGAAAGGGACAAATAGAGCTTTGGGGCTCTTGGCTGGGGCAAATCCCCAGGCTGTCCTCAATGATTTGAAGAAGGAAAGGTTTTCTGCCTTTTTAGCTGCAAAACATTTAGTTTTAACCAGTTTCTCCATGTTTCACATTAAAAACACTCCTCTAATTTCTGTCTCCGCTCTACTCCAAACACTTTAATAAAGAGGAAAAAACTGAGTTAACATATCAATAGGACCAGAATTCTACTGAGAAAAAAAAATAAGATTACTTGAGGGATATATTTTTATTAACTCTTTGACTTAATAATTGTGTCCCTATATAATGTGTTGAAGGTGAAAGAGGGCACGATTGTAAAGCAGATCTCCACTAGGCAAAGCAAGACACACTCGTATGTTGGCTGTAGTTAGAAAGGACTGAGCTGCCAAATGCCAATGGGTGTCAAGAGTTCAAAGGGGTAGAGAAGTGGCTATGTAAATTTCAATATTTATGATCATAATATGAGACAGAGCAGAAAAGAAACACACATTTAAAAGGAAAAAAAAGGGAAGCAAAAAATGTGGTCTAATACTGTGGGTTTTTCTTTATTATCTTGATTTGGCACATTGTTTATAAGTTTTTCCTAAAACCTATTAGCAATGAAACTTTTTCTTAACTGACATGATGCTGTTTATTTATCCCATTTTGTCTGAATATGTATGAGCTTCCTGCCTGCATTCTGTATGGAATGTAATAAAATACACAATATATGCAACTTACTATCTCTCTAAATCACTACCCCCTCAATCTAAATTTCTAAATATATATGGCTCAAGGATTCAGATTTGAGATTGCAGACCTGTATTAACATGTTATAGCCCCTGCTCTCCATTACTAATTGTAATGTTAACTTTACATATAAACTTGGCTAGGCTGTGGTATCCAGATGTTTGGTCAAACACCAGTCTAGATGTTGTTATGGAGTTGTATTTTTAGATGTAATTAACATTTAAATCAGTATACTTTGGGTAAAGTGATTACCCTCCATACTGTGGGTAGGCCTCAGCAATCAGTTGAAGGCCTTAGAGAAAAAGGATAAAATCCTCTGGAGGAAGAAGAAAGTCTGTCTCCAGACTGCCTTAGACTTAAGATTAAAACATCAGTTATTCCCTAGGTCAGCCTAGCAGCTTGCCCTGCAGAATTCAGACTTGCCAGCCCCCACAATTATGTTGAGCCAATACCTTAACTCTCTCTTATGTTTATATCTATTGATATATTTATACTGATACCAATATAGATACAGATATAAGCATGTGTATCGACATCTATAGTTGATTCTATTGGGTTGTCTGAAAAGTCATGACGTATTTTTCTAAGTTTTTTGTTGGAAAAGTGCGTCATGACTTTTACAACAACCCAATATTTTCTCTGTAGAACCCAACTACTACACTATCTTTTAAAACATAACTTACAAGCCCCTTTCACTTGGATTTCTCTATATTTCCATGGATTCCCTTTATTACATTCCTTGTTTTACATGCTACAGCCAGGTTGTTGCTGTTGCTATTATTTTTCTTCAATTTCCTAAATGAATTGTGCTTAGTATGACAAATAGGCTTCTTTACAAGCCCCTACACCTCTGAGGAGCACAATGCATCTTCCTGAACTCTGTTCCTTCTTTATTGAACATACATATTTTAGCGTAATGAAATGTTCTTAGTGAGGTCTTCCAATCTCCCATGATTAAGAGTGGTTACTCTATTATTTTAGGCTCCCATGGATTATTTATTGTTAAATTAGAATTTCTTTCTTAGAGCCATTTTAGATTTACAGCAAAATTGAGCAGAAGGTGGAGACTTCCCATATTCCTTCTCACTTTACACATGCATAGTTTCACTATCTCCAACCAGAGTGGTACATCTGTTACAGTTGATGAACCTACATTGATGCATCATTATTACTCAAAGCCCATAGTTTATATTAGGGCTCACTCTGTATGTTGTACATTTTGTGGATTTGGAGAAATTTATGACATGTACCCACCACTACAGTATTATACAGAGTAGTTTCATGGCCCTAAAAATCCTCTCCGTGCATTCTTAATATTTTCTTTAGCTTATTTATCATGATTTGTCATTTGAGAAGGCTCTTATCAATTATGGAATATTGCTTTTAGAAAAGTCCACTTAAATATTTTGGCATGGAGTCAAAATTTTATAGTAAATAAGAAAGCAAACAGAATGAAATTAAATGTGGTGAAAATAATTTCAGTGAATGTATATACTTAAATGTTTCTTCAAATTGTGATTACATATTGAAGAAATAAATGAATAAAAATAGAGTTGATTTTTGAGGATAATTTTTCAAAAAAATTGTATAATTGTAAAATAAATCATCTTCACTTTACAGGAGGCTCTCAAAAGATGATCACTAAACAGATCATTTATTTAAACTATCTGAGGCTTCATCATTTTTTCCAAGAACTGTACTTAATCTACTGATATAATAATTTTCTTTTGAAGCATATCATCTATCATCATTTTGGCCCAATTTTCTCTTTTACAATTGATAACTAGTCTATCTCTGCCAAATCTTGATGTGCCAAAGGCTTTGATATGGTTTTATGCAAAACATTTACAACTGGTATAGCATGGAGATGCAGCATCTGAGTAGATATTGAACCAGTTCGTATCAGCTGATTATCAGCCCCGGGTTTGCATCTGAGTATATTTTCAAAAATACTGCAATTGATTTTATGAAATGTTTCATCTGCTGAAAAATAAACTATTTCAGTATGTAATTGATTTGCATTTTTTTCAATTGACGGGATACTAATTTCTTTTTTAATTGCCTGGAAGAAGAAAAAAGGCACTAATGTTAAACAAGAGGTGTGTTTGAATAGAAATTAGCTTTTATTGATGTTAGTTCATTAGTGAACATTTTTCGTGTCATGGTGAATTTTGCTTCTCTACATGAACTTATAATTGGAAATAAATCCAATAATGAAAACTTGGATTATGGATACAGACCATATTGGCATCCTCTTTACTGTGTTAAAAAGTACTTCCACCCCAAAGTAAGAAAGACAAATATAAACAATGTCCAGTCATCCAAAATAGGCATTGGGATGCTAGTTGATAAAAATTAGATTTAAAACAAAATTGTTGGCAAATGATGTAAACAGTGTGTTAAAAGACTAGTAGCTTGGAAAAATATATATGAAAGTGTTCTGATTTTCAAAACATTTATTTGGAAGCTAATTTTGTAGTTTGATTACTGGGAGGTCTTTGAATTCAATAAACTTGTTTGTAAAAACGGTGATTGGCAATAAAACATTTCTTAATATTTGGCAGATTTGCTTCAATTGCTAAATAAAATAATGTTTAAAGAATAAAATAATTTTAATAGAAGAACTAAAAAGAATGTATCAATTCTATTATTCTGATGCTAGGTCTGATTAGTAATTATAATTTTATAGCTTTAGGAATAGATGAATTGATGCTAACACTATTCACCTGTTGATCTTGCATCAGGCCCTCATTGTATTTCTTCAAGTGAGCAGAGTCAACATTTGTGAATATATTGTCCCACAGTTTATAACTTCCTTGGTTTTTCCCACTCTCTTCTTCAGTACGGATAATTTTTGTTCATCTGTCTTCAACTCACTGGTTATTTCTTCTGACCTCTCCTATTTGCTCTCAAGCCAAGCAATTGACTTTTTGTCTGGTTTGTTTTACTCAACATAATGATTTTGACAAAAATATAAGCTATTGTGTGTATCAATAGTTAATTTTGGTTTTTATTGGTGAGTATTTTTGCATCTTATTGATATAACAGGATTTGTTTATTCATCTACTTGTTAACAAACTTTAGGATTACTTCCAGGCTGAAGCTATTTCAAATAAAGCATCTGTGAACATTACTGTGCACTCTCTGTGTATAAATGCATTTTCACTACTCAGGTAAATATCAAGGAGTGGAATCATTGGGTAATATGTAGGTAATGTGATTAACTTTTCAAAACAACTGCCAAACCATTTTTCAAAGTGGTGTACTAATTAACTTCTTATCTATAGTGCATGAGAGTTTTAGTTGTTTCAAAGCCTTGCCAACACTGGAAGGATTATACTTTTAATTATCATTTTAGTTTTTATAGTTTTTGTTCTTGCATTTCTACTTGGTTTATTTTTATAATTTCCATTTCTCTGCTGAGATTTGCATTTGTTCACTCACTATATCAACATTTTTCTTTAAGTGCTTGAACTTATTTATAATAGTTGTTCTAAATTATTTATCTGCTATTTCCAACATCTGGTCCTTTGTTATTAATTTTTATTGGATGATTGACATTGTGAATGATTTCCGGGGATCTAGTGTTGAGTTTTTTTCTGATAAGCAGTTACATTGCTGGCTTATCCTCTTGACTGCACCATGCTTGGATTCTTTGTTAAGGCAGAAATATTTTGACTTTTGATCTCTGTTCTAGAACATGACACAGTTTAGGTAGTACCTCATAAGGCGTGAGCTTCTGAGAGATCATTTGATTGACTAAATTGCTCAATGAGGTCTGTCAAATATCACTAGACTGCAACTCCAATATCTTCTATCCTTGCCCAACCAATGGCATCTCTGTTTGACTCATAGCCTCAAAGAAGCCACTCTCTTCTGGGCCTCTTAAATTTTAGCCCTGTAAATTTTCTTCCAGGCCCTTGGTCTACAACGTGCAGAACCCACCATGCAAACATTTGAGCCATGTCTCTTCACAGGTGTCTCCTCTTGTTTCCTGAGCAATCACTTCAACAACCCAAAGTTCTGGTTTGTGCCTGTGCATCTCAGTGAGTCCACCATACTGCTGGGACTCCACATTCCTCCACTATTTTCTGTAAAGTGCCCAGGAATTGAATGAAGTGAATGTGAGATTCATGTTCTCTGCCTTTCTCTCAAAGATCACCATCTTGAGCTGCCTGAATATAAGTGTCTAAAAAGAGGTGCTTCATATATTTTATCTGTGTTATAATCATTTATTTGTCTATGTGAGGAGAACAAATTCAATACCAGTTACTTCATTATGGTGGGCAACAGAAATCATTCTGTCATTATCTTTCAAAGATTTCTCTACTGAGTTATTTCTATTTTCTCTCTATGGAACTCTTAGGAAGTTACATATTTTTGTTTGATAAATGTTTATACTCTACTTCTGTATATATATATATATATATATATATATATATATATGTATATATATATATCATATATTACAAATACATATATATTTCCAAATACATATATATGCATATATGCATAAACATATGTGTATTCACATAGTTATTCAATATTTTTACCTCTGCATTGAATTCTAAGTGAGTTCATCAAATCTATTTTCAAATCTTTGATTATATCTTGATATGAGTGGAATTTGCCACTTAACACACTTATTAAAGGTAGCTGTTTTTTTACATTTCAATAGCTATATGTTTCCTTTCTAAAATTTCTATTTAACTCTTGTTCAAATAGGTCATAATTCTCCTTTCTTACCTTAAGATTCTAGTCTTCCTTTCATGATTTTGAGCACTTAAAATTATTTTTTGTCTACACCTTTCAAATGTCTCATTTATCTCTAGTTCCTGGTTTCAAAGAATGAATCCAGTTTTTACATATTCTTTGTGATGATGCTATACAACATCCATTTAGAGATTTCCAACAGATTACTCTCCAAAATGCCTGGACTGCAGATGTGTATTTTGTAATAATCACACAATAAGTAATAATTGGTGTTATGAAAATAGATAAGATTGTCAAAGGATACATTTTATTTTTAGTTTTAGGTTTTTTTTTATTTTTATATGAAGCAAGAATGGAGATAACATCAGACTCTAAAAGATGCCATCAGTTAAGGGACATGCTGATGATAAGCAGCTTTCAAAGAAATTGAACAAAATAATTTAAAAGGAAACAATAGATTTTGGAGGGCTTCCAATCAACGTGGTAGATTAGGTAAATGTTGTGCTTGCCTCCTCTCACAACCACATCAAAATTATAACTACAGCCCAAGCTGAGCTGCCGCTGAGCTGCCAACAGGTGGCAGGATAGCTCAGCTAAAAAAAAAAAAAGAATAAAATTATAACTAAACCACAGAACAGCCATCATTGAGAATCTAGTTGAAATATAGCTGAACCAAAGCCCTATAACTAAAGACATACAGAAGAAGCCAACTAGAAACTGGTAGGAGGGGCAGAGGTGGGGAACAGGCTGGCCCCACAGCCGCCTGTGACCATTAAAAATTGTGAGGGATATCTTGGCTGTGGAGGAGCCCCTCAGAGAAACTAGGGGTTCTGATTCCACATCAGGATCACCAGCCCAGGGTTCCACTGTCTTAGAGAGAAATCCCCATAATTTCTGGCTATGAAAACCAGCAAGGTTGTAGCTGAAGGAGAGGGAGGGTGTCTGGAGTGACAGGCATTCCTCTTAAAAGGCCTGTGCATAGACTTACTTGTTGAATGACTCACTCATTCTGAGCTCCAGTACTAGGACAGCAGCTCAAAAGGTGCCAGAGACATACAGGAAGGAACTGAGTTGTTTGGCTGCAGGCCAAGGGCTGGAGGGGCAGCTTTCTTCCAGATGGAGAGCTTGTGAAAGCCATTATTTCTTCGTTGAGCCCTCCTCATTCCTAGCATGCAGACAGGTGGCTGCTACATCTGGGTCTCCATCAACTTGGCTAACAGTATTTCTTCGTCCCATCCTGTGATCTCTGAGGCCCCGCCCCACACCTAAGCTACTTTCAGTGGTTTTTCCATTCAAACAGCCTGTCTTGGCTCTTGATGCAGACTTCCTAAAATCTCTCAAAGGTTCACAAAACCCAAACAAACAGCACCTGGCTTTGGTATGTCCTGTACTTCTTGCTGAGCATCCCTAAGCCTGGCACTAGTGACTACCATCCTCAGTTCACAGCTTGGCCTCTCCAGGCAAAACCTAGCTTAGTACAAGTGGCATTCATCTGCAGACTGCTTTGTGGCTCATGCCAGGTGTCCCTGGGCAAGGCACAAACTGTGGCTGAATTTGGCATGAGGTCAGACTGACATGCCAGGGGCCAACTTCAGACCCAGCCAAAGCATAACCAGACTGCCTGGAAGAAACAGGCAATGGGAAGCCTGGGCAGGCAACAGCGCCCAGTAAGTCCTGCACTGTAAAGTCAGCACCTGCTCCATGGCTTCTCCACTATAGTCACACCCAGTTATCACAGCCAATGATCCTGAGGGACAAGCCCTGACACTGATATGAAAACAGAACAAAGACTCAATTACAACAGGAGGGCAAAAAACAACCCACACAATGGACACACCTGAAGCACTCGGCTCAGGACAAGAGAAGACTGCACCACTGGACCCCACAGGACACCTACTACATAAGGCCATTCTACGAAGACTGGAGGCATAGCATCTCTAGCAATACATGGAAACACACACACACAGGGAGGCAGCAAAAATGAGGAGACAAAGAAACATGTCACAAATAAAAACACAGAACAAAGCTCCAGAAAAAGAACTAAACAAATGGATACAAGCAAACTACCAGATTCAGAGTTCAAAACAGTGGTTATAAGGCTGCTCACTGATTTCAAGAGGAACTTCAATAAAGAGATAGAAAACATAAAAATGGAGATATAAAACATAACAAAGAACCAGTCAGAAATAAATACAATAACTGAAATGAAGAATATACTAGAGGGAATCAACAGATTAGATGAAGTAGAGCATCAAATGAGTGATTTAGAAGATAAGGTAGCAGAAAACACCCAACCAGAACAAAAAATAAAGAAAAAAAAATTCAAAAAAATGAGGATAGTTTATGGAGCTTCTAGGATAACAAAAAATGTACCAACATTTGGATTATATGGGATACCAGGAAGAGAAGAGAGAGAGAAAGAAATTGAAAACCTATTTGAAGAAACAATGGTGGAGACATTCCCTAACCTGGTGAAGGAAACAGACATACAAGCCCAGGAAGTTCAGAGAGTCCCAAACAAGATGAATCCAAAGAGGCCCACACCAAGACACATCATAATTAAAATGCCACAGGTGAAATACAAAGAGAGAATGTTAAAAGCAGCAAGAGAAAAGCAGTTAGTTACCTACAAGGGAGCTCCTGTAAGACTGTCAGCTGATTTCTCAACAGAAATTTTGCAGGCCAGAAGACATTGGCATGAAATATTCAAAAGGATGAAAAGCAAGAAACTACAACCAAGGTTAATCTACCAAATGATAGCAAAGCTATCATTTAGAATTCAAGGACAGATAAAGAGCTTCCCAGACAATATAAAGCTAAAGGAGTTCATCACCACCAAACCAGTATTACAAGGAGTCTTACAGGGGCTTCTTTAAGATGAAAAGAAAAAAAGGTAAAAAATATGAATCAAATGGCAATAACTACATATCTATCAACAATTACTTTAAATGTAAATGAATTAAGTGCACCAATCAAAAGATATGATGGCTGAATGGATAAGAAAACACAACCCTTACATATGAGATCTGACAATTAAGTTTGTAAACTTGTTGCAAAGATGCTGCTAAACTTTTCTTATATCAGGGGGATTATTCATTATGAATTTGTACCAACTGGACAAACAGTTAACCAAGTTTACTATTTGGAAGTGCTGAAAAGGCTGTGTGAAAAAATTAGATGACACGAATTTTTCACCAACAATTCATGGCTTTTGCATCACAACAATATACCAGCTCAGATGGCACTGCCTGTGAGGGAGTTTTTAGCCAGTAAACAAATAACAGTATTGGAACACCCTCCCTACTCACCTGATCTGGCCCCTAATGACTTCTTTCATTACCCAAAGATAAGGGAAATATTGAAAGGAAGGCATTTTGATGACATTTAGGACATCAAAGTTAACACAACAGTTTTGATGGTCATTCCAGAAAAAGACTTCCAAAATTGCTTTGAAGTGTGGACTAGGCACTGGCATTGGTGCATATCTTCCCAAAGGGAGTACTTCGAAGGTGACTGTAGTGATATTCAGCAATGAGATATTTAGCACTTTTTCTAGGATGAGTTTATGAACTTAGTTGTCAGGATTCGTGTATATATGTCTACACATAGAGATTTTAGCATTCCAAAGAGAGAGCAGGCTAAGAGAAAGGGGTTAGTGCTCACATCAATTTTAAGGATGCTGAATCTATAGTTCCAAGTGACTTGTGTGTGGGGTTCAATAAGGGTATGTTAGGGTTTTCACCTTTGTTCAGTACACTTTGTAGGGCTTTTGCATTGTTGGGAACTTGAGTTTGCAGAAGTGCAAAATCTCCAGAAAAATAGTATTAATTAACATACAGATGATAATAATACTTTTTTTGAAAAAATCTGTATAGCACTTACTCTGTATTAGGCATTGTTCTAAATGCCTTATGGATGTTAACTAATTTAAACAACAGGCATGAGTAAAGTTACCCAGGTGTGGGTCTAGACCAGGGGTCGGCAAACTTTTGAGATGGAAGAGCCAATTCTGTCCCTCACAACAATTTAAAAATTATTCGCGAGCCATAAAACAAATGAAATCACCATTATGTGAATAATAGCCTTTAAAAATTTTATAAATGAAACTATGATAGTTTTATTTTCATTTTCAATTTTACTTCACAGCCACATGTACGTACCCAAAGGGCCGCAGTTTGCCGACCCCTGTTGTAGGGTCAGAAATGAGGTAAAACTTTTGTAGAATTCAGGGAACACTAACACGGAAAAGGAAGAGAAACAGTACAATCGTGGCTGAAAAGAATTCGTCAAAGTGGTTGCCATAGAACCTTGGGAAGAGAATACTGTGGAAAAAAGTGATTAACATAATTACTTCAACAAGTCTAGCTAGCAGAATAAGCGCTGAAGTTTTCCCATTGTAGTTACTACAAGGAGCGATTGATTGGCATCCTTATAAAGCTGACTGAGTGGAGCAGTGGGAGGAACTAAAGCCAGATTGTGTGAATTGAAAAAAACAGGGAAATAAATGAATGTCAAGGAATGGAGACAGTACGTAGTCTATTAAGAAAGGTATCTATGAAACAATGAGATAAGCTTGTGTATGTGTTTTTAGGAAAAAAGATGGGGCTTTGTTTCTTTTTATATTTAAGATGTACATTCTTAATCATCTTGAAATAATGCTGGAAATGACCAGAATAGAAGGGAAAATTAAATACATAGGCGAGAGGGAGACAAGAGGAATTTTTCTGAAGTCACTTTATAGCAGCTGTTCTTTCTTTCACCTCTTATATTCACGTATGCTTAAGGAACATTTTAGTCTTCAGTGTTAACCCTCCTCAGAGAGCTCGCAGAGCCTAGCGCTTAACAATCACCTTTCTGAGACTGATCCTAAAATCCATATCTCCCGCTCCAATCTCTACTTAAATTTCAATCCTGGGTCTCTTAAGTGCCTGCTGGGCAATTCTATTTCAAATTCATCACATCTAGAAGCTAGCTCTTTATTCTTCAGAAAATCATCTTTGCTTCCTGACAACTCTTTCATAATTTGTAGCCTGATAACCTCTTTTTTGACTACCCTCTTACTCATTCCCTTATATTCAAATATTGTGTCTATCTTTAATGGTGCAGTCTTTGATTAATCATTAAAACTTCACAGAACTGTTTTCTTATCTGTTTAGAGTACACGACCTTTAGGTTATCTCTCCAAACTCATTTTGCCTCATTCTAGAAGCTGACATAAATATAAAGCCCACTTGAAACACACTGCAAGACACAGTGTCTGAATTCATAGGTCTACTTTATGAATGTAAAAAAAAAAAAAAAAAGAAAGATAATTAAACTGGCAACTGCTCTCTCCCCAAGAGGACCTACAAGGGAATTTTCATTTCCTTTTTCCTTTAGCTCTTACGGATTAGTCATGTGTGGTACATATAGATTATTTTTGATATTTGATATATCTAAAATACAAGTGTAGGAATTTTTTTTATTTCAGGGGCTCATAAAATCAGGCCCAGGATTCTGAAAATCTCTAAGTTAGTTGAACTATAATGGAAGGTAGGAAAAATTAAGTATTTAGCTTTTACAAACTCTGTTGGTAAAATCAAGAAAAGGCAAAGGAAGTTGGGATTGGGTATTATTTTAAATTGTGTTCCACAGAATCAGACCCGGAAGTTTTGTGTGAAAATCTAATAGAGATAGTGGGTAAGACAAAGAATGGAGAGAAGCCAAGCAAAGTACAGCATCCATTCTAGTACCTCCGTGGATGATTTTGACTCAGTCCAACAAGAGAGCTTTAGTGTCAGCAACAGGGTCACATCATTGTCTTGTTTGGAGCAAGAGACAGAAATATTTATATTCCCACACCTACAGGTCGTTGGTTCAGGGTAGCTTACTGGAGAGTAATTCCCACACTCCACATCTGAGCTCTGCCCGCCTGGGGGAAGCCCTCTGAAAAAAAGATGCAAGTGCTGGCTATAGGGAATGAAAGCTGAGCAGGAACCCGTGTACATGAAAATGGTAAACATCTAAGGGAATACTGGCAGGACACTGACATCATCTGCTACAGGTGCTGAGGGAGCTAACCTATATTCTGCTAGCGGGGAGCCAAATTATGCAAACATAAAAAGTTAAAATAGTAACAAAAGTAACGAGATAACAATATAATTAAGAGTTAATATATGAATGAGTCAAAAACATGGTGAAAATTTTCTGAGGATCAGGTTTATTAGGTCAATTTTGACTATACTTATCTATATTTGTAGCTGTTAAATACATGAAGTGGAATGCAGAAAAAATTCAGTACAATCATTCTGAGAAATAGTCTTCTTCCCAGAGCCCTGAAATAGAATTGCATGAGCAAAACGGGAAGAAGGTTTTTGTCTTGGTGAACAGCAAAGACCAATATTTGGACTTAAGATGTGTATTGATTATTCTTAAATATGTCCAAATCTTTAGCATGTCTTTGATTTTATTAATGGTTTAGTGACTTTACAAAATCTTCTTGAGAAAACATGATTTAAGGAATTAGAAAAGGTATTCTGACTAAAAATTATTCCCCTAAATTACATATCTTTCTGTTCTTTAGTTCAACTCTAAGGAAAGTAAACCTGAAAATAAGCCAATTAGGAGGTTATTAATTATAATATATTCCCCATAAAATGCTTATAAATTATCTTTTCTAATCTACTTTTAAAGATATTCCCCAAATATGTGCCTGATAAATCAGTAGATCCCACTTAACAGGAGTGAATCTTACGATGGCAGAAATTAGCCACTTTATGCAATCAGTTGATTTGTTCTCAATATTGCCCTTTGAAGCCCTTTGAACAGTTTTTAGTGTTGTCTTTCATCCTGTTAATTACATTCACTTGAAATGAAGAAAGCATCTAAAATAGTCGACTCAGGTGGAAAATTGTCGTGGCTGTCCTCTGAAACATGCTTCTGTCTAACCCAGTAGATATTGACTACCATTTTAGTCCAAAAGAATATTTATCAATAAAGGTCTGTATCTGGGGGATAATCCTATCTATAATTGAGCTTTACCTTTTGCATGGCTGCCTTTCATTCCAAACCTAATATCAAGTCATAAAATAATTAAATTTAATAACTCTGTTTTTTTAAGTGACAAAGATGTATTATATTTTGCATTATTAGAAAATTAATATTGATTTTTAAATGAAGTAAATATCACTCAGATTAAAACCCTCATACACAACAAACACTTGGTTGATCCTTTGATTGACTATTTAAAAACATTACTCCCACTACTGTCCAAAAAGCATTAAGCAACTTTATAAATCAAAGTGATATTTATATGTGTGTTAAAGTGAAATTTTCTTCAGGAAGTTTCAGTAAAGAGTAGAGCTGTTTTCTCTTCTTCCTGATCACCACTCAACTAGTATGATAGTTTCTCCCTAACTTCACATAAGTAACTAACCTAAATCATTTTTTCAGTTATTTCTTTAATAATCCTAATTGTGTTAATGCTCATGGAACAGAATTACTTTTAAAAATCTCATATAGCAAGTTTTGAAAGATTTTATAAATAAATGGGAAAATGCAATTGTATTTCCATGATTGTTTTCCCAACCTTGTTTACGTGTATGCATTAGCAGTATTTCACCTTGTACCTTAAATCAATTGTTGGCTATATTCAGAAATCATGACAAAATGATTGGTGATTATGACTTCCAATTTGAGCCCTGTCTATTTGAAATAATTTATACTGGACAACCCAGCAATAACTCATTAAGAATGAATACTTTGGCCAATGCAGATATAATCAAATGTCATTTAAATAACTTTTGACTTACCAGTTATTCCTGAGGTAAATGTAAAACAGTCTGCTTAATTGCACTTACTAGTTATCATTGAGGTAAATACTAAGCAGTCTGTTTAATTGCACTCTGAAAAATCTGTGTTAGAAAGTGGAGACACCTAGTGTGTTTCTGAAACATTGCAATAACGTTTACCATGGGCTGGTTGTGTTTCTAATGTTTTAGGTGCTTTATATTCATTAGATCAGATGATCTTCACAACAAATCTACAAATAGTTATCAGAGTTAACTTTCATTTTCAGTTGAGGAAATAGGCTTGCAGAGATAAAGTAAATTGACAAGGTCATAACTAGAGAATGAATACCTAACAGACTCCAGCACTTGAATTATTTTACATTCATACTTTCCCCCAGACCTCTCAAATTTTATGCCTTTAAAGAAAAATAGAAATACATATTTTAAAGCAAGGATATGTCATAATTGCTTTGGTGACAAAAAGTAAGGGCTGGTCAACCCTACCTCAGAGATCGGAACACTTCATAGAAGAAGTAATACTTGAGTTAAGTCTTAAAAGTTTCATTGGTATTCATCAGTAGCAAGTGAGTTTAGGTCATTCCGAGAAGGTGTAATGATAAAATAATTTCACAGAATTGAAAGAATTAGTATTTTTCAGGGAACTGTGAATAGCTCAGTATAAAAGAAGTATGTTATATGACTGTAAATTAAGAATATAAATAAGGCCGTAATACCTTGGGAAACTGACATAATCATGGCCACCAATTATTTAGGTCAAATAAATCTCCAATAAGATTTCTCCTGAAAGTAAACAATATCTAAAATGTTATTACTGTGGTCACAGCTACTCTGATCCCTGGAGAGTTTCTTTCAGAGTCTATAAAAACCTATAATTAACACTGAGCACGTATATGTGCTCCAATATTCATTGCAGCTTTATTTATGGTGGTCAAGACATGGAGACAACCAAATGTCCTTCGATAGATGATTTGCTAAAGAAGATGTGGTACATATACACAATGGAATACTATTCTGCCATAAGAAAAGATGAAATAGTGCCATTTGTGACAAAACGGATGGATCTTGAGAGTATTATGCTAAGCAAAATAAGTCAGACAGAAAAAGTCAAGAACCATATGACTTCACTGATGTGTGAAATATAAAATTGAAAGCAACAAAGGAACAAGACAAGCAAATGAAGAAACAAAAACTCATAGGCACAGACAATAGTTTAGTGGTTACCAGAGTATAAGGGAGGAGGGGGGTGGTAGATGAGGGTAAAGGGGGGTCAAACATATGGTGATGAAAAAAGAACTGACTCTGGGTGGTGAACACACAATGTGACATATAGGTGATGTATTACAGAATTGTACACTTGAAACCTATGTAACTTTACTAACAATTGTCACCCAATAAATTTTAATTTTAAAAAAATTATAAATTACACTTTTAATCCGTGCTATAAAGCACAGGTCATTGTTTATTGTAAAGCAGCATATTTCAGGCTATAGTTCACAGTCTATTAGGTTCTGAAGTCACTTCAGTGGATCAAGACCATTTAAAAAATACATAGTTACATGGAATAAAATTGCGTGGAATAGTTTTGAATGGAATGGAATAGAATAGAAATATCAGAGTGTTTACACTTAATAACTTTAAAGTTTGTCTCATGAAATTCTTATACTAATATACATAGATACAGATAAAGATATATATAAATGTATACTTGATCATAAAATAAAAACTTTTTTATTGCGGGGAAAAAATGAAAAATATTTGAAAGTCATTGTTACATGCTGGCTGATTCAAAAAATCTAAAACAAAACAGAAAAAAGAATAATACTTCATGGTATGTGAAAATTTTAAGAAATTTAAGTTTTGTAAGTATAAATGAAACATTTTATAGGCAAATGAATGCATTGTGACAGGCTTGAAATACAGATTCACATATGTCAAAACAACTAACCTGAAAGATTTAGGTTTATTATCTTTAGACAAGAATCACATTAAATGAAGTTAATTAATTTTTTTATATTTATCCATAATATTGTATACTTTACTGTACTTTCTTGGGTCTAATTAAAATGCATCGTATTCATCGAGAATTCAAAGTTACTCTTAATAACATGAGCTAATTTTATTGTTTAAGACATTGTTTTCTCTATTTGTGACATTTAGAAGTCATGTCCTAGAATTTAAATGTAGATTAGCCATACAGGAGAGATAATAGATTAGCAATAGACTTCTAAGTCATAAAATGCTGTTTTAAAATGTTGTTCTTGTATTTTTGTTAAGATTTTTCCCTTTCAATATTGAAATCCTTGATAATAAACCTCTTAAGATTAAAAAGAGAAATATTAGCTTCCTTATTTTAGAAAATTTGCTATTTATTAGGCAATAGAGAAATTATTGGTACACACATATTTTCTGTCCATTGCTATAGCCTTAGGTCACAAGTGCATTTTATTGATAATATTAATACTGACAAATAAGTCTACATAATTAATTTCTATGTTTAGCTATTTCTCCCATATTTCTCCAAATTTTACATTTCTTCCACCTTACATAATTCTCTAAAATCTTCATTAATCTTCATGATCTTTTTCTTTTCTTTAACCTTAATTTACTTAAGAACTGTACCATATCTAAGATTTATCCACCTAATTCACATCATCTTATATTTTGCTTTTCTGATATTCCTTGTTTTTAAAACCCTTTAGCACTTGCTACAAATTTGACCTGGAATAGGCATTTAAATATATACCAACCTAACTATGGAGACATTTATTGCTTTTATTTAAATGAATAAGAAATTTCTCTTTTCAAAACAGCACATTCACTCAAATTTAAAACCATGGAAAATGTTAAAAATATACAAGTCCATTAGAGATGCAATGTTGTAAGTCCTGTGAAAAATATAAATTTGATATTGCAATGTCACTAAGAAAATAATACAAATAGCATCACGTGTGATCACAAGGTCATTACTCTAAAAATTTGTCAGAACATTTTTAGTAGTTTCACTGTCTAAAGGAAAACAGAACATTCAGTCATGTTGTGCCAGTAATAGAATTGTTTAATTATTCAACTAGAATGTATGTGTGTGTGTGTGTGTGTGTGTGTGTATACTTTGCATCTGTGCATTTTATTTAATGCTAATTATAACTCAATAAAGCTGGTAAAAAATCCTTATATAAAATTACTAAAGAACTGAAATTTAAAATAACAATATACTATTGGGTTGTCTGGAAACACATAATGCATTTTTGCATTGAGAAACAGAAAACTATGTCATGACTTTCCCGAAGAATATATATATATATATATATATATATATATAT